>NC_026474.1:1039028-1065779 GCF_000240135.3 Fusarium graminearum PH-1
GAGCGACGAACCCTACCACTCTGATACAGCATTTGCCGGCGTTATCCCTGGGTATATCGATTTGGTCTTTGTATTTTTCTCTGAATGACTTTTTGTCAAGAACATAGTGCATATGCATCGATTTACCATTGTTTTTAAACTGTGGATTAACGGATTTTGGACATACACGGTGGTGGGCTTGGATGGGTGCAGTAAACGGATACACGCACACAGACAGACACATATACATCCATACATACACGGTTCTGTGTATATTAGATTTTAGCACGTCTATAACGACCATTAGAAAGAGGCAAAATATCCCTGTTTGTTCAATTTAGTCTTGCTATTGACTGATAGTGACTGTATAAAGAAACCTGATTCATTTCAGTCATAACCAACTGATGTAGTGTGTTTCAACTATTCAGCTCTGGTGCTTATCAGAAGCTTCGGCATCTCCTTGAACCTAATCACATGCCGGGCCATTCAAAAGATCGTAGTTGGACCTTTGTTACACAATCATTTCCAACAGGCCAATGACCAGTTGCTCGCCTAAGCCCTGGAATGTCATTATCCATGACCATGTGAGCAACATCATCAACATCAACAGGGGTGTGTCACTGCACTATCGATTGACCCGGTCGCTTACTCGCCGTTTCGTGTTCCGAGTTGAAGAACTTGAAGTAGATGTGTCGTCGTACTTGTCATTGTCGAAGCCACATAGTTGGCGCATGAAGCGGAGGCGTTGTCCAGCGATGCTCTACAGTATCTATCTTAGCTGATGTATTGAGTGAGAGGCAGGGGATGAACAACTTACGTCGCCGCTGGCTTGCGCGTGAGCCATGAGTGCTTCTGGGTTGTCAAGCACAAACATGGCTTCTCCTCTTCGTTCTCTCTCCATGTGTGATTCCGCGATGTGACTACCGTAGGGGTATTAGTATATGAGCGCTTGGTTGTGAGATCGGGACGCACTACCCTCCAAGCCGCATGGGTTCAGCATCACTTGCGTCGCTTTCTTCGACGTAGGGATTCTTCCCACGGGCTTGCCTATCGCGCATCTCGCTCGTCCATTCTGTAGAGCGATTATTATGAGTGTGTTGTGTTTTGGGTGTTGAAGAAGCCATGGCTGTGTGATGTGCGTTGTTGAGAGAGAGAGAGAGAGAGAGAGAGAGAGAGAGAGATGTAGTTGATCAAGTTATTTTCCCCAGAGAGATGGGTATAGTAGGTATAAGAGTGAGGGGCGGTAGGGAAGAAGGATAAACTCTGGTACTGGCTAGTCGATTGATAGTAATTATGAGAAAATAGAATTGAGAAAAAGTGACAGATTATATATTTCGAGTCATTCAATCCGATTCAGAACGACGCAAACAAAAAAGGTGGCATGGGGATATATAGGAACTAATACTGGCGGTAGGCAGGGTAGTAAGTGGAAAAGAAGGAGGAACCTTGAAAGTCATAGGCCCCCTCTCTCTCTCTCTTCCCGGGCTCCCCTTGAAAGCGGGGCTGTCATTTGTTAATAAACTTGGTTTGGACTTTAACTTGGACGAGAGCATAAAAAGAGACAAGCAGAGAGAGAGAGGAAAGAAGAAGCATAGAAAAGAAACAAAGCTAATGCAGGTTGATAATATGCAGATGCACATGGCCTCAAAGGGAAATACCATCAACGTCGGCCAACTTGGATGTTATCCGATAGAACCTAACTGGGAACCCTCTCTCTTTTCTTTTTCCCTCTTTTCGCATTGTCTTTAATAAAAAAACAACAACAAAGACATTCAACGGCATTGACTTGGCCATGCCGTAAGATCTTAGTTAAGTTACTAACTACTAATTAACCTGTTCATGAGTGAGATATGTTCGATGCGATGAAGTGAGATATGACAAAGTTGTGCACATCTCCTAATTGGGCATTATACGTGTGATAGCAAGACACAACAAAAAAAACCTCGGGACAATCAATGGCTTGCTTCACAACATGCTTATGCATCTACAGCTGAGACCGAGACACGCAAGGCGAATGGAATAAAACGGGCGTCGTGCTATTGTCTTAACCGAACCCCTTGGTCTCCAATCACCGCCATTTATCAGATGTGACTACTCGGTAAGATCTACGACTTACTGCTCAATTCAGATGGCGACAGAATTTAGTCTAGGTTCTCTTCTTTTCTCTTTTCCTCTTTTGTTTTTGTGTGTGCTGAGCCTCAAACAATCTAGACTGGCCTGCATTTTGGGAGCTGAGAACCGGAGATCGTTCCGTGCAGCTTGCATGACAGACATCTCTGGGACAGTTCAGAACCGTCTCGATTATTGGATGTCTCTTGCCGTCTTTTGTACAACAGCAAATTGATGTCTCGGGAGAGATGCCGGACTCTCGTGCGCCAATCGCATCTTTGATGCCAGAGTCAAGTATGTACATACCGTAGCGTAGGCACTCTATCTACTAAAACAACCTATCTGACAGTCCCCAGCATTACATTTATTAGTGCTTAATTCTGGCACCGGATCCAGGCCGTGTACATCCGGCGGGGTAGTATTGAACCCTATTCGTCAATTCTTGATATAAAGTCCCCGATGACAGGCAAGTACCTGGGTGTTATGTAGGATCAATGTGACCTCAATGGTGAGCATACCGACATATGAAGCTAGTTCACCATATAATCTTCTCCATCTTCTACAGACTGCTGACTCTTGCTTGCATTGGATATCTTGTATTTGAAGCTGTTGTTATATTGATTGGCATTGTCGGCTTGGCTGGAACCAACCTGAACTCCGTAATATGTTAAAGCAGACCCCTTCCCACCCCCTCCTTCATGTTTTTCTGCGCCGGTTCATCATCCCGATTGGTATATATCGTACAAATGTCGCAAAGGAACTCTTCCACCAAACCTGCAGCATGAGGGGAATTTGAATGTGGCATCCCACGCATCCATAACGCTCAAACCGAATCGCACCTCCCAGAAACTTCCTGATGTGTATCTCGCCTCCCTTGAAACCCAGCATCCAAGACAACAAAGAAAAAAGCTAAAGCCATCAAAGCCATATCATTTGTACTCCTATAACCTCTATGCGTGCTCCTTCATCAACAAAGACTTGGTATGTGAGAGGTGCTCAGATTGCGTTGTATATGTGCCAATCGAAGAGCTTGTTGTTCAACTCCGTAGCCAGCCGGTCGTCGTTCGTCGTCGTGATATACAAGAAACGGGTGTCGCGAACCTCGCAGTTTCACACGGTTGGTTGTTTCAACCGTGTGCCTAAGCGAATATAAGTATTAAGAGTTTCCGCGCATCCCGTTTCGTAGTGCAGCTGCGCCACTGAGTTCCCCAGCTGTGCCTGAGTAAATATTGCTGCTTGCAAGCATCCGTATCGTATCCTCCATTATACATTCAAAGCCTATTTTGGCAACACAGACTTATACATTTAATTGCGTTGGTCCCTTGTCATCTGCGAAAGTTAATGATAGCAAGCTTATGAAATGTTAGTACATGTTTTTGGCAATCTTGCATAAATGGGAGGAGAGACTTACTCTGCTGTTGGAACCATAAGCAAGCTTCTGGCCATCAGCATCCCAGCATAAACAGTGCTCATCTTCCTCGTCAGCATCTGTGTTAGCCTTGGGACTTAGCCAGCCAGGATGCACTGGCCTGCTCCAACTTGCACGAGGAACGGCGTGGCTTCCGACTTTCCAAATCAAGACCTGTGTCGATGTCGCACCCGCGATAAAAGCGCCGTCCGGTGTGAAGGCGAGCCTCATAATTGGAGAATCCATAGTCAAGAAGCACTTTGGTTTGCTCTTAGGCATTCGCGCATTCCAAATAAGTATAGCGCAGTCGTCTCCTCCAGTTGCGATCAGTCGCTCGTCGTCAGCTCCTTGATGGGACTCAGGAATAGGCTGCCACTGCATCGTGGTGATAGCACCTTGGTGTGCAGAAATAGACCTTCGCTGTCCACTTTCATCCCATAACTAAATCAGTCAGCATCTCTGTTCGACAAGTGAACAAGGTAAAGGTCTTACATCAAGTATGCCCTTGTCGCTAGACGTAGCGGCTAGTCTTGATCGTCCATCAAAAAGTACTTGGGTGAAGCTATCGTCCTCCTTGGTCTCAAATTTCCTAGCTTGAACTATTGTTGTGTCTGTGCATTGCAGGCATAGCATAAGGTCGCCACCACACAGCAAGAACTCTGCATCGCCAGTCCAGACGGCATCAAGGGGCGTAGCCGCGATGTCGTGACCAGAAAGGAGATATGACAGAGAATTCCCAGCGGGCGGGTAGTGTACGGTGACAAGAGCACCACCCTTGTCCGGCGAGATGGCGAGGAGTGCAGTGTTGATAGGGTTCCATGAGAGTTTGATGATAGGTGGCTCCGACACTTCCATAGACTGTAGATGCGCACCCTCAGCAGACCACACGTTGATCGAAGCCTGGTTTTTTGAATCTGTGGCTACTGCGATAGCAGCACCATCTGCGGTCCACGACAGGGCTGTGACTGTCGTATCGCGGGGTACGTCACGGTCGAGTAGGGAATGGCCTTGGGGTGACACGTGATCTTGTCCCGGTTCAACGGGGCCCGCGCGCGCGATACTCCAAACACGGGCTAGCGCATCCGTGCCAGCAGCCGCGAGGATAGACGGGTCTCTTGGGTTCCACTCGCACTGCAAAAGGATGGGAGCGTTGTCGGGTCCAGAAGGTGAAGGTGGCGATGGTGTAGCTCCCCGACCTTGGCCTTCATTTTGGTCGTCCATCAAGCGAATAAACGTCGTCTCGGGAGCCAGCTCCTCAACCTTATCAACTTGTGTGCCCTGTTCAGGCCCGTCAGTTCGCACCATTGGCTCTGGTGCCTGCTCACCCTCTAGAGGCGAAGGATATGCGTGATTGTCGGGCTGGTTGTCAATTTCCATAGGAGTCGTCGCGGGAGCCGGTGCTGCTGTTGTCGCGGCTGCTGTTCCTGCTCCTGTTGTTGATGCTATCATTGGACCTGATGCGGGTACCGGTACTGCTGCCGGTGCATCGGCGCCATTTTCCAAACCATTGCTTAACCTTTGCCGCTTCGTCGCTGGCGATCCATTCGATATTTGCTGAGGTCGTTTCCTTGATAACTCCTCTTCAATAACCTCCTCCCCTTCGGCGTCTTCCTCCTCGTCCTCTTCGATTCTGCCCTGTGGATGCGCGTCTAAAGGTCCGAAAATACCATAATGCAACTCTTCAGCCTCTTCTGCTGAAGCATCCTGAGGCAGCTGCACGTAGCGAATCACATCAGTCTCTGGCCATTTTGGAAGTTTGTCCTTATCAGAAAGCACAGCCCAACTCAACTTGAGTCGGTGGTGGGGTGCATGTGCTGAGGCGAAACTCTCATCGCATCCGAGGATTTCCAGTGTTACTTACCAGTTTCCGTGCATGCTCACGTTCGAGCGCGTGGTATTGGAGGCCGCGATTAATGACGGAAACCAATGCGTGACTCTTTACGTGACGCGCAAAAGCGAACTCTCTATGAGGCTGTTTGACGTGCCACTCCTTTTGAAACTTTGCGGCAGTCTCTCGGTAATCTGCGAAGAAAGTGAGGTTAGATTTACTGTGGCGCTATGATCGCGCAGAAATGCTACATACTGCCTTCGAGAAGGAATCTGTATGCGAGGAGAAAATGTGGTCAGCGTAAAGTCCAGCGAGTGCAAATGCCGTTGTTGAGAAGAACACGATGCGGCGGTTGGGAAGCCAGGGACGTAGAGTGTGGCGGTAGTGACGAACCTCCAAACAAGAAAGTTGACTCTGTCCGAGTCGAGGAATTCCTTAGCGACCATGGTCCAGAGGGCGCCGCGAAAGGCGCAGAGTCGCTAAAGGTCGCAGCAGATGATATGTAACAAGAATTGTAGCACAGATCACTAAGGCTCTCGAAAGCCAAGCTATTTTTGAGGCGCAAGCGGATTATTCGATGTTGTTTATGAGGGTCGGACCAAGGAAAGGTGAGTAGTGAAGATGCAAAAGACAGATGAAATTCAAGGTTCCAGTTGGGGCGGTGGTGAAGTGGGTACGTACCTTTGGGCCGGTGGTCAGTGGCAGGTGGTGGTGGTCGGTGGTGGTCAATTGGATCTCTCCTCTGTTGCACGTCTGCCGCCCCTGTAAGCGACTCCCGTCCTAGCCCAGCCCAGCAACGCAGCGTAGTGTGTGCAGCGCTGCGCTGCAGCCCACTGCAGCCCGAGATTCAATTAATGCTCTCGCTCTCGCTGGCTTCTCTTCTACGGCACTGTCTAAGGTACAGGCACCAGCCCGGTTAGGCTAGCCAGACTAGCACAGGATCAGGTCGTTCTGGTTGTGGCTCTCCCCGTTTCTGCTAGCTCGAATCAGTTGGGGTGATGCAAGGATGGATTGGATGGAAGGGTACCTTGTCTAGGTACCCTTAAAACGCCAAGAATAAAGCGACATTGCTTGCGCACGAGCTACGGGTCCTTTACGGGGAGCTAGGCACGGGGCTGACTGGGGGGGCTTTTGGTTTTGGAGGTACGTTCATGACCGTTCGTTCGTTGATTCATTCGTTCAATCCGTGGATAATAAATGACCAGAACTTGCATCGTTACAAATCAAGGTTGGTGGCAGATGAGAAGTTGTCATATGCGCAAACCCGATGCCTTGTTCCTCGTCAGACACCAGAAGTGGCCCGTTGACAACCCAGGTACAAAAAGACACATTGAGTGGCAGGGAGCTAACTAACCCACTGAACGGCGGGTTTGAAATGGAAATGGCGCTAGCGAACGCCAAGTCGAAGCCTCGAAGGATGGAAAAACAGATGGACAGAACGGGACCTTCCATCCATCAGCGCAGGTCGTGGTTGTTTTTCTTTGACTGTGGTCGTTGTCTGAATATCACAGTGGGCACGTCCTCCAAATGTACAGGTACTTTGAGATAGTTGGAATGGCCACCAATCGATACGTCGTGGACCTGCGGACAAACAGGGGTTCGGTGTGAGCATTTGAAGGTCCTTGAACCCGTTTGGGCCATGCATTGCGGATATTGAATGATCAATGGGCGAATGCAACCTCCAATATTAGGACTTTCGAAATAAACAGCATCCAGCATCCAGCATCCAGCGCCAACGCCAGCGCCAACACCACCCCCCAGCTGATATAGCGCAGTGCAGTGCCACCTTGAAATCAACGGTAGATTTGCCTGCCTGTCGTGGGTTGGTCGGTCGGCCATTCCATGGTCGCTTGCCAGGTTAGGTTTGTCGTCTTCAACAGAGGCGTCCTCCCGTAAATGACAAGGTTTGGGAGATCATGCCCCTTGTTGGAGATGGTGACAGTGACTCAAGATGAAGAGGGGGGGTTTTACCGATCTAGCGATGGAGAGAAAGACGAGGGATCGATGACAGAGGAATATCGCTTCTTCTGTTTTTTCTCGTAAGCTCTCGTTTCGTTGATTTTTGTCTGTCCTGGCTTCCCTCCTTTTTTGAAGAAATGGAGCAGGAAATGTTACCGCTCGTCATCGTTAGATTATGTACGCCCCTGCCGCTGCGAGTGTGATGGTGTTCCGTCAATGTTTTCCCCCCCAGTTTGTGCATGAGGCTTCTTGAATTGCCGACCAATCATGAGTGGCTGGGTGTCTTAGTCACTGCTAGTCCGCGTCAAATGCCATGCCATGCTTCCCTCCAGGGCTCGGGCTGATGCATTCGCCTTTCCTCCCAAAAATCTGAGACGGATGCAGATCGGCCACGACAGGGGTCGTGTTCAAGCCTGTCCACCTTGGATCAAAGTACAGGTACTTGAACATGTGTTGGGTTTCCTTTCCGTCCCCCGCCCATCCCTTAACACACGCTTTACCTTTCTTCAACCCCCTGCTGCGCTCACTCCATTTCGAGGTCGTAATGTCACAATGGATCAAGGAACCGAGTCCAATTTGGGCTGAGAGAATTTGCGTCGCCCTGGACTTGGACGAGTTCTGACCGAGTTCAAGTTCTGCTGGACGGTGCTCTGTATCCATCGCAAACCTTGAGCGACAGCCTTGGGCTCTACGTCAATCAAGCCACTACCGTCAAGACAACTCAATCCTCAGTCTGGGGAGGCGATGGATGGTTCAAGACAAGCCAGCCCACAATCGAAAAGAAAGGCCCACCAAAAACACCGCCCCGGCATGCTTGCCTGGCCTGGCTCCCACAGCTCCGGACGGACAAAGACAAGGATGTGACACCCAATGTCATCCAGTCCCGGTCGCCGGTCTGAGCATCCAAATCAAATCAATCTCTGCGTGACATGACATGCACAACTCGTTGCGCTTGCTCACCGATAGCCGCCAGCCAAGTTGGCAGAGAAAGCAGAAAGATAATAAATGCAAATGCAGACCACGAAACGCAACAGGGCTGTCCGTCCACAGGCTACAAAGCATAGAGCACTGCCTGAACATGGCAGGGTTCCTTCGCGATTTGTTGGTTTCGTTGCTTACTTGCTGGGTTGACAGCGTCATCTCTATACAGTACATCACTGATAAGCCGTGCGACTACTTCAGACCCCTCGCAGCGCACCATCTCATTCTCGTGTGACAACGACAGAAATTCTGGCCAGCGGTTGCCTACAGACTGTAAACCTGCAACACTTTGGCCGTGGCATCCCACTCAGTTCATCAAAAAAGTGCTTGCAGAAGTCTCGCCCATCATTACGTGGCAACATGTACTTTAGCTTATCCAAATGGGCCGCCAAGGAGAGCCCACACAGCCGTACCAGCGGCGCCCTTGTCCAAGACTTGAACCACCAAGCTTTTAGCGGCCAAGTTGGAACAGATTGTTGATTCCAGTGATGTGGTTTCAACGTCCACCAAGACGATGCAACTTGAGAAACCTCATCACCGTCACTCCATGACACAAAGTCGTGCGGGCTGAGAAGATACAACATACAACGCCCCCAAACACGTTGCGCCAAAAACGCGCTGATGCACGTCTTGCTTCCCACCCACGCAACCCACGACAAACCTCCGAACTTGGCGGGTACCCGCACGTTTCGATTTCGACAAGGTCCCGTGCTTTCCTCTTCCCTTTTCTTTGCGTCAACAAGCACGGACTTTTGTGATTCCAGTGGTTGATTCCAGTGGTTGATTCCAGTGTTGATGCAACAAAAACAAAGTCCCTCGCTTGCTTTCTACGACACACCCTCAAACGGTACTTATCTAATCATGAATTCTCCCTTCAAAACGAATCCTCACCCGTTCTCACCACAACTACGTCATCACGTGATGTTCATTGTTGAAAAGCTCCCGTGGCATTCCCGAGGTCCTCCTTGACATTGTGCATCTCCCGTTCGGTACTTGGACCCTCCACCAACGCAACGCTGTCTGAGCCGTCTTGTCGCAAATCTCCGGATCTCAGGCCTGTTGTCAACACAGGCTTCTTGGACTCGAATTGTGATGTGTTGAACTGCTCCAACTTGACGAACAGCGTCTGCTTCAAATGCTTGAAACATCGACATACAAATCGGTAAAAAAATCCAATCAAAGATGTGGCTGTCTTTGCTTTGCTTTGCCCCTGCACGACATTCCAAAGTCAGCCCCACTACCTCCATGCTTGAGAGGCACAAGGGAACAACACATCGACAAGTTAAACGTTCTTGGCCAATCAGATAAAGCCTGGAAACTGGCTGCCTCAAGACATCCGTCGTCATCTTGTCTTTGCCGAAGCCCCCGAGTCTCGTCCGGGTTAGACATCCATTCTGCCGTTCAGCGTTGCAAAGAAGGTAATGTCGGTTACAATTGACCTTTCGCCAACATGCTTAATCGTCTTATTCGGATACATGGTGCTAAAAAATGAATTGACGCGTTTTAGGATCTTCAAAAGCTAATCACAAGGTTTCAAGATCTGAATGTGGAGACAAACATGTTGCGGCTACTTTCAAGACATTCGCACCTTCAAGAATCAAAATATGAAACAGCTCTGTCCTCTCGCCTCTCACCTCTCACCGGTCTATGTCGTTCGTGGGGAGAATGTCACCTTCTGAAAAGAAACAATCAAGCTTATCCAGCAGCACAGTGAACTGGCTGGCCGGTATTGGTTGACCCTTGTTAATTAGAGATGTCCTGGTCAGGCCGGTCAGCAACCATGACAGAAACCACTCGGAGTTACAGCCATGATCCGCTAGTGCCCACCCTTAGACGATGAAGCCATCGTTACAGTTTGGGATTGTGCGAAAATTTCAGGTGTTTCATTTCAGCGTGTTGGGACACTCAAACGTATGCCAGTCTGAATTTATGTCAATAAATAACCCTCATGGTCCAGATCATTTCTCCAGCCAAATTGCGAAACCCCTGAGATAAAGTCTAAGCATGCAGTGTAGATGAGGGGAGGTCTCATCAAAATTTGCTGATCAGGCGCCTATTGATCAGGGATCCAGACTCATTGCTACCTACGTACTACCCAGCACACCCCATGGTATCGGAAAAGCTAACCTCTACAAGCATAATAGACAAAATTAGTTAGTCATCGTCAGCTATCGAAAGTAGGCATTTAGGTTGTTTATTTTTATTCTTCAAAGCTTAGACATTAACCTTTCTGTTACGCTCTACCAGATACGTTCCTACATGTGGCGGCCTTAGGCTACCCGTCGGACCATGCGCCACAAGAGGCGGTGCGAGACTATGATGAGACTGCCAGTGACTGAGGCCAACCAGCTTAATCCAATCTAAGGGTTTCAAAGGGGAATAAAGAGAAGGACAGATTTAAGAGACTACGTCAACAACAAAGGCTTGCGAATACGACAGTAGCCGCCGCCAAGAAAGAGGTTCATTCCATTCAACAGAACTTTAACGAATTACGAGTCGACTTGCCCATCATCCCGCGCCAAAAAGCCCGGCGCTTCTGATCCTCGGACAACCTCAACGAAGTCGGAATAAGAACCGACCTTGGACCCTGAAACCTAAATAAACACGTCACGATGCCGCCACGAATAAATATTCCGCCCGTTACACGTATTCTCCTCATTGCGCTTCTCGGCCAGTCCATCCTCAGCGCTGCGATCCGGTATCGCCAATGGACAGCCGACGCCAACATCGTCATTCCCTACTTGACACTGGTCCCGCAGCTGTCCATTATCTATCCCTGGACGTTTATAACCTCGACGTTTGTTGAGAGCAATGTGTTTACGCTTGGTATCGCTGCTGTTACGTTGTTCCATGGAGGAAGATATCTCGAGAGAGCTTGGTCATCGGCCGAGTTGGCAAAGTTCCTAGCTGTCGTCTCGCTGGTCCCCAACTTCCTGACTCTCTGCGTTATGGTGCTCTGTTTTACTCTTTCGCGCAACGAGAGCTGGACGTACGTACTACCTGACTAAAAATATACATTGTGAGAGAGACTAATATGAATATATAGCTTGACCGTTATTGCAGGAACCATCCCTGTGCAAATCGCTTTCCTTGTCGCCTTCAGTCAACTCGTCCCAGCACACACCGTTACGCTCTTCCGCGGCGTCATCTCTCTCCGAGTCCCTCGATTCCCCCTTCTGTACATCGGCCTGGTCTTCCTTTTGTCTCTGACCCCTATCCTTAACAGGGCTGCCCTGTGGCTTGCTATCTTTGGATTCCTTACCAGCTGGACCTACCTCCGATTCTACAAGACCGTGTTCCCAGACCTTGACTCTTCTCAAGATGCATCCCTCCGCGGCGATGCGAGCGAAACTTTTGCATTCGCCGAGTTCTTCCCCGGTCCCGTGAAGCCATTCGTCGCTGCTGTCGCTGATCAGATCTTCCTGGTGTTGGTGGCCATGCGATTATGCACGCCGTTTGCGCAAGCGGAGGCTTCTCGAAACGATACCCGGATTCAACGTAATGCCCCTGGAGGTGCTCGCGCTGAGGCTGAGAGAAGGAGAGCTATTGCGCTCAGAGCCTTGGACCAGAGGCTGCATGCTGCGACAAGTAACCCAGTTGCGCAAAAATCTTCTCAGCCTCCTAGCCGGCCGACTGGCCCGACAGTACAGAGCCAGCCTCAGCCTGCTACACAGACTGCTATGGCATCGCAGCCTGGCCCCCTGCTCGGCGAGACCAAGTTCGAGCCCGATCATGACGATGCGAAGAGCTAAGCTTTCATTTTGTTACCAGAGTAGCATACATGCAGTTCGAGGAAGTGGTCACTATATGATGTACGATTTGATTCAGGTCAGGTCTGTTGGAGAGATCAACAAAGCTGATCAAAAGCGTGGTGTTGCCAGCGGCGCTTGTAATAGACAAATGCATTGATGGATGATATAGGCACCTAGTGGAGCTCTGGTGTTATGAGGTTCTTCTCGGGTTTTCTTTGCAGTCTGTTACCATCCTGTTCTGTGTGTGATGGGATTGGGATTGGGATATCGTATATGTATGTGCATGATAGATGTTTAGGCCGGGCTACTTAGATACAAATACTAAAACAAAGATACCATGAGCGATTAGATCACCGTTACCCAGAGTATATTTAAATACGATCTTTGTTTAATACGATTTAATATACATGTTAACATGACGTCGAACTGTCCATTAGTACAGGGTAACCTCTAGTCAATGCTGACCAATGACCTTACTGCAATTAGCTTGTTGTCCTCCCTGAATATGAAAGCTAAGTTGAGCTGTGACTTACAAGTTGTGTCCTTTAAGCGTGCTTCACTTTCTCTACACGACTGCAATAGACCCCTCTTCAGACAACTGACCTGTGGCCTTCTGATCTCACAGTGACCCGAATTGGTGGCTCTATCAACTATTTCACTGAGTAACGCACAGCGCAACTCAACATGGGTTGGCCATGGGAGTTCATCACTCTAACCGATGAGGAAAAACACCAACGTCGTCTCAGTCTCGATCGCTATGCCTATATAGCTCATCTTTCTGCATTCGCGCCAGCACTTTTATTCGTTCTCTTCCGTCTCATCAACCGCGTCCGACAGAGCCGCAGCAGTGGATATCAGCAAGTTCCCGGTTCACCCAGCGCCAAGGCGAATCGACAGAGATGGATCTCTAGAGTTATAGGAAAAGGACCCATGATCAAGTGGTGGCTCGGCGAAGATGTCTGGCTCATGGGGAGTCACTGGGGTCAGCGTGATGAGTGGATTCTGGGTATTGCGTGGACTGCTTGGTTATTGGCCTTGAGTATTCATGGTACAGGAAAAGGTATATTTTGCAAATCAAAGAGGGAAGCATCGCTGACAAGTTAGATTATCTTCATCTCACAAAACGGCTTGGAATTGTTGCGACATCTCAGATGCCTATTCAGTACCTCCTTGCTCTGAAGGCGATCAACCCATTTGCCTATGTCCTCCGCTCATCTCATGAGCATATCAACCGCTACCATCGTGTACTGGGCTGCATCATCTACTTTCTCCTGATTGTTCATGCAATTCTTTACAACGTCTTCTTCATAGAGTCAGGAATATGGCTCAAGCGTTTCTTCGCTCCTATTGTCTTTGCAGGCGTTGCGGGCCTCATCGTCATGCACGCCCTCAATGGCACAGCCATGGCTCGTGTTCGACAGCAGTCATATCGAGTATTCTTCATCGTCCATCTTCTTTCAGCTTTCTCTATCCCACCTCTTATCTACTACCATGCGCCATCGTCGCGCTTCTATATCGGTGAAGCAATTGGTGTATTCGTCGTGGACCTTGCTGTGCGAAAGATGATCACCATCACAGCCCCCGCTGTCGTTGAGGCGATACCTGGCACTAGCCTCGTCAAGGTATCTGCTACTATGCCCTCTCACAAGATTGCTCAATACGCTGCCCGTCCGGGATCACACATTTACCTCAATGTTCCTCCGGCCTCTCGTCCCGGCACTGGCCAATTCTCTGCACCACATCTCGTCTTTGAGTTTTTGTATAATCCCTTTACAGTAGCGTCTACGAACCAAGAGACGGACGAACTGACCTTTGTCGCACGTACGAGAACTGGCCCCATGACGAACCAGCTGCATCATCTCTCTTCCAGCACCAACAGCGGAGCGTCGGCTGAAAAGGTCGAGCTTAACATTGAGGGTCCTTACGGTACTATAGGAAAGACGTTCAACGATCTAATCACATCGGGCATACATCGCGTCCTCATCGTGGCTGGAGGTGTAGGAGCGAGTTTTGCTGTACCGCTTTACCACGCAGTCAACGCGGAAAACTCCATTGCACATGTCCAGCTTATCTGGGCCATCCGTAGCGCCGGCGATGCTACATGGGCTTCCTCAACCCCTACCGGAAAGTCCATTCTGGATGATGATCAGGTGCAGCTATTCCTTACAGGTGACATGGGCGTTGCCAACGACAGTGATAACGCTGCCGGAGTTGAGATGAGCGACATGGCGCAACAACCAACTCGCCCTGCCGTACGAAACAACAAAAGACCAGATTTGCAAAAGATCGTTGATGATACCTTCCGGAAGTCGCAGCAAGAAAACGTTGCCATTCTGGTCTGCGGCCCTGCCGAAATGGTCAGAGAACTGCGCAAGAGTGTCACGCCTTGGGTGATGAAGGGACGTAATGTTTGGTGGCATAATGAAAGCTTTGGGTGGTAAACTAATAATGTGGTGATACTACTGTTGTTGTGTCTGTTATTCAGTCTTGCTGTAAAGATGGCAAGAGTAGCCGACTTAATAAATAGCAAATAGAAGACAAGACGTGAGAATCGAAACGATTCAAATCCAGTCATTCCATGTTGCGCTTCAACAGATAATTCGACCCAAGAACTCAGAAGCAGCTGATGCATTGCTTCTGTCTTGTTAAAATATCTACTATTGATGGTTAGTGGTTGTGCATATGACCGACCGTACTGTGTTATACCCAACCACGGTGAGGCTCCGCGGGTAAGAAGACAGGTTAATTATGCCCCAAAGAGCCTTACGCAAGGTCAAGATGGAAATCGAAAAGTAAAGCCGTCAACTAACGAGGGCGCTATGAAAGGTATCTAAAAGTAAGGCCGGGTATCTCGAGTTCAAACAACAGTAATACCTCATCCACAATCGGTTCTATGTATCACACAAGCCAATACAACACCGGCGTAATCATAGACTATACTATCAAAATCTATGCCTTCGCATGGTGCCCTCCACATCTAAAGAATCGTGGTATCTCTCTCGCAACTCTTGTCCAGCAACGCCTCACCCATCTTCCAACTCAAAAATCCGAAAGTTCACCACACCCCATTTGTCTAACCCCGGATAGGGATGCTATAGGTGCGTTGTAAATTCTAATTCATAAAATGATGACAAAAACAAACATCGAAACATTCAACCTCAAAAAGAAACTGCCCCTGGGTGGTATCATAGGAAAGGATAATAGGAACTTGTCAACTGTGAACATGATTGTCCTAGCTTGACGCATGGCTTGTGTAGGCTCACTGCCGGTACCTAGCCAGATGTGACATAATATTCTGGACTTGAACTGCTGAGTCCCCAGTAGGTGGTGCGCCATTTGGCGGAAGTTGCACCCCATAAGAAGCCCCGTAAGCGCCCTGAGGGGGTGGGGGTTGGGGTTGTTGAGTAGCAGGGTTTGCTCCCAGGCTTCCAAGCAATGCATGAATATCAGCATGAGGGACTGCCGCCATCGTGCTGGTTTGGGGGAGCGCATGGTTTTGAGCACCAGCTTGAACCTGTGCAAGCAATTGCTGCAGTGACGCGGGGTCAAGCTGGCCCATCATATTCGCAATATTAGCAACGTTGACTGGAGCAGGTGGAGGTTGTCCGTATTGTCCTGGCGGCGGAGGAGCGGCGAAGCTCGCCACAGGTGGTTGATAAGCGGGCTGGCCACCATATGGAGCAACGCTGTAACCACTGGCACCATACTGTTGACCATAGCTGGGCGGGCCTGCTGATGCCTTTGCACGAAGAACAACTTCGGCTGCGGTAGGAGGATCCAGATCCGCGTACTGGTTGAAGCGAATGTTGTTGGAACCGGCAGAGCGATCAAACGCCTGGACGGCAATCTTGGCCAGACTCTGCGCCCGAAGGTCGAGGTCGACGACGGCGTGCACCCCTTCCGCTGCCTGTTGCTGAACAACCGCATCCTTCGGAAGCTTGCTGGATAGAAACATAACCTCGCACCGCAAACCCCTCGAGGTGAAAGCTTGTTTCACCCAGTTGACAAATTCGCGATTGATTTCTTGTTGGAGGATGATCTGAACATCAGGGACATCGGCACCATATCTCCTTCCCGGTAGCTCAGGTTCACTTCCATGTCGAGGTCTTCCAAATGGGCTTGGGCTCCTTCGACGGTAATTGTCATTGTCATTACGACTATACCCGGGGGAGCGCGAACGCCCACGTCCGCGGCTGCCATCATAAAAGCCCCGATCACGACTGTACGACTCATCTCTTCCGTATTCATTACGATGAGGGGAATGGCCGCGACTAGATCGGTAATCATCACGGGCTTGATGACCATGTCGCTCGTTCCGGCGTCCATTGTCGCGGCTCTTGTTTTTGTCTGGACTGCGAACCCTTTCTTTTTTCGATTTGTCCTGGACGCGCGAGACTTCAAGATCTAAGGATGGGTTAGAAGCACAGTACAACAACATTCAAAGGGACCTGACTCACGAATTCTGCGTCCCTTGATTTCGATGCCTTGAAGATTGTCCATTGCCCGTTGTCCTTCATCTATAGTGTGGTACTGTACGAATCCATAGGCCGACTTCAGCGAAATTTGAGCAAGCCTTCCAAACCGGTGGAACAGATCAAAAACGTCACGCTTAGACACCTTATCGCTGGAAAGGTTGCCTGCAGAGAATATGTGAGCGCCGTTTTTGGATGCGCCAGAGGCGGATCGTGTACCAATAAAGATGCGTGACCCTTCAGGAAAACGGTCCCACTTGGCCTCCGACATGTACTGGCGCTCATCAGCCAAGAACTGATCCCACTGGCGCTGATATTCGGCATCTTGTACTTGATCAGCATTGTAAGGGATGGGCTGAGGCGGGTATGGAGGAGCATTCATGGAAGTGATGGCGACAGGCGCTTGGAAACCAGAGCCAAGCGGGACCGAGTATTCACCCAAAGCATCGGGAACTGCAACAGGCGCGCCAGCAGCAACATAAGTGGATGGCTGCCCAGGCGTCGGTGGCGCGGCAAGGCTAGAGGGAATGCTGGAATTGATGCCCCCTGGATGGTGCTGAGAGGCATACGTCTGAGGCGCTGCTTGAGACAGCGGAGGCCTCGGTGGAAGGGATGCTGAAGGCGGGAGATCTGAAGACGGATTGCTATACTCGTTGGACTGTTCACCTGTGGCAGACGGGGCAAACGATTCTGTGGTACGGTTGGAGTCGGCTGGCGCAATGAGATCAGCAACCAGCTTTTGAATGTCAGAGGCATTGGCAGAGCCGGTAGTGCTGCTGCCACTCAGTTTGGCTGTACTAGGAGACGGCAGATTGGAAAGCTGGGAAGCGGTGGCAGTTGCAGCGCCGGAAGCCCGAGCTTCAGAAGAAGCATTGGAAGCAGCTGGTGCTGCAGGCTGGCGTGGCTGGGCCAGGAAGGACGGATCATGAACAGCATAGGAGACTTGCGATGGGTGAGAAGAATTGTTGGATTCTCGAAGTAGCGATGATACATCTTGTGGTTGAACGCCTCCGTCTTCACCCTCTTCCGGCCCAATTGGCGAATCAAACGTCTTTGCGTAATCGTCATTGCTGTCGGGAAGCTCTTGCTCGACCTGTGGCTGCGGCACTTGCTGGGCGACGGCATCTGCGTCGTCCTCGCCATAAGGGTCGTTGAGGCTGTCGTCATCTACGATATTGTCATCACCAGCCTCCAGGATATGCTCATAATCGGGACCATTGTTGACTGAGCGATTGACGGCGGCGGCGTCGGCAGCGGCAGAAGCGGCAGAAGCGGCAGCAACCATGGCGTCAATGGTGTCCACCGTTTCTTGAAGCACGGGAACCGCCAAAGACGTAGCTGAGTGAACAGGCGAAGGGGAGACAGGGGAGAGGTTGGCAGTGGCCTGGATTTCTGCCTCGGGTTCTGTCATTTAATTCAGGCTGGAGGGGTGGGAATTTGGTGGGTTGCAGGATGAGGTGACCCTCCAGGTAGGTACCACTAGTCGCACAAACGACGCGAGACACAGGCGATGGTGCAACTGAAAATCGACGGGGCCGATCCTTGGATTAGTTAGTGAAAAACTGTTGCCAGGCGATGGCCTGGCGCAAGATGAGAACTGGAAGCGCGGTGGATGGATTGAGTGGCGGTCAAAGCGACAAAGAAATGCCGGACAAGCTGTAGTTGAAGGGCCCAATAACGCGCAATGATAACGAGCCACAAAAGCCGGGCACGCTTACAAGATGGAGGTCGATAAGTAACAAAGAAGGGTCTTCCAGCTGCTCTACTCGACAGGGGAGCCAGGTGGCAGAGGCTTTTGCGACGTCGGAGCTTGGCTTAGTCGAACGAACCAAACGAGTTGTATTCTCCAGAAGAATGGGGCGCGAGCAGATGCACGTGAGAGCAGAGTTGAAAGAATAGTCGCGACACTGAAACTAGGGCACGAAGTTGGGTCAAGAGTGAAAGGCGTTGCTGAGGTTTATTGTGGACGAGATGAGGAAAAAGGAAGGTTAATTTAGGTAGGCAGGTAGTTAAGGTAGAAGCTGGGCTGGGGTTTCGGGGTTCGAATTGAGGCTGATCAGGCGCAGGTGTAAACCCGTAGTTAGCGGAAGGCTAATACAGAAGAGGCAAGGCGGTCAAAAAGGCAGTGTCTGGTTTGCTGCTTGAGAATCACTATCTCAGCCACAAGCAAGCATTAAGCTAAAGCCAAGATTTCATGGAAGGGACCCAACCTCAATTGATATCAGTATGAGACACTGATTTTATTGATTTTTTGTCTAACTGTGGGACACGTTGAGAAGATTGTCTCTGTCTCATTCGCACAAACCATCTAGCGAGCACTATGTTCCATCGACAGACCTTAACTAGGCTTGCAGGCCTGAAAAGGATGTCGTCACCGGTGACAGCCACACCCTTTGCGCCGAGATTCAAAAGATACCAGGCTTTCGATGCCGACTTGGACAAAGATGCTCTCAATGAGGCTCGTTCATGGTACGAGTCATTTGATGCCTCACAACTACCGAAAGGCAATACTACATTTGCTCGCTCCAGTGGACCAGGGGGGCAACATGTCAATAAGTACGTACGATCATGCAACATTCATGCGGAAATGAGGGTTCCAGCACTTACAAGCAAAAAGGACTGAGACCAAGGCAATCACGGCATATCCCGTAGGGCAATTGCTCTCAATACTTCCCAAATCGTTACACCCCAGCATTCGCAAGTCCAAGTATTACACATCAGCCAATGACTCTTTGACTTTTCAAGCTCAGGACTCACGGTCCCGAGATGCAAATGCAGATGACAACAGGAGAAAGTTGACTGATGAGGTTATGCGTATGTATAAAGAGGCCACGCCTGCAGAGACGAGTGTGGAAAAGAGGAAGAAACATGAAGAGATGTAGGTTACAGTAGTCATCAGTTTGTTTATATGAGGTATTGTTGCTAACATCTGAATAGCAGCAAGAAATTCCACGAGTCAAGAATGAAGCAAAAGAAGTTTACAAGCGCAAAGAAGCAATCACGTAGAGGCCCTTCAGGTTGAATTGGCACTATTCATAACTGCCAATCCATAGAAAATAGCAGTATAGTGCCATCTAGTGCTTACATCATTTTTGTATATGGAGTTGCTTATAGGAAACATTTTTACGATATCTAGTAGCTAGAACAAACCCAAGGCCGATATTTGTCGCCCGATGAAGATGAGCATTCCGATAGAGATACAGCAAAGCACCCAGATGTCTACAATCCAAAAATAGACTGCATATGGAAGGTTTGTGGCTGGTCTACCAACGTGACTAAAGTTCTGCGCCATTGGCTAAGTTCCTAGAAGTGAAGAGAAGAGACGAGGCAATTCAGACAGGACGAAATGTGTATTGATGGTTGTATTAGGCTTTAAAATTCATTCACAACCACCAAAAAGTATTGCTGATCGTATGCGCTTCTCATAAATCGATATGATACGCCCGAGGTACGAATACCGTCATGGCTGTCACTACACCATGAGGTCAGCAATGCTGTCATCATCATCCAATCATTCAATCACGTATTGTCATTATCCCGTGTCAAGTGAATGCCTGCATTGCATGCATCAATCAGGAGCCAGAACAATGAATATCAATTAAACAGATTAGGTTCTTTACAATAGTTCTTACAGCCAAGATATAGGCAGTTAGTAAGTCCTCGGGCTTCTTCCACTTGGATCAATAGAAAGAAAACCCACCAAGGGTCCAGACTAAAAACGCCTTACTTCCCTTATCTTATCCGTATTTCAGCTGGTTTGGGCCTGACTTAACCCCACCTTTTAGTCCTTGTCCCTCTCTCACGCACGAACTGACCGACCCAAACTCCCGACCCTTTATTTCTCCGGTTCAGTCCGGTCCAATTCAGCCCCATCAGTATACAACATTCATACTAAAACCTTCCTCTCTCTTCTGCTCATCCGACGCTCAATATCATTGTTTCTCTCTCGGTCTTATCGACTGGATCTAACCTGCTTCAGAAGCGCATTCTTCTCCCTCCTTTGTCGCAGTCGCACCTCCCATCTCGCCTCAACGCTCTGCGGGGCATCGCGATCTCCTTCTTATCACCTCCTCCACCTCGACCTCTTCCTCCCCGGCTTCGACATCACAATTCCAAAATGGATTCCGCAGCTCGTCAACAACCTCAAGTTCAACCTTGTAGATACAAGGTCGGCAAGACGTTGGGGGCTGGCTCCTATTCCGTCGTCAAAGAATGTGTCCACATCGATACCGGCCGCTACTATGCCGCCAAGGTCATCAATAAGCGGCTTATGGCTGGTCGCGAACACATGGTGCGCATCGCCTCATGATCCTCACCAGCATCATGCACAATATCTTTCATAGCCGTACAGTTGTCTTCTAACATTGAATGCGCAATGGCAGGTTCGCAACGAAATCGCTGTCCTGAAAAAGGTCTCCATGGGCCACCAGAACATCCTCACCCTTGTCGACTACTTCGAGACCATGAATAACCTCTATCTCGTTACTGATCTTGCCCTGGGTGGTGAGCTTTTCGATCGGATCTGCCGAAAGGGTTCCTACTTCGAATCAGATGCTGCTGACTTGGTTCGCGCTACACTGTCAGCTGTCGCTTACCTACATGACCATGGCATTGTTCATCGCGACTTGAAGCCAGAGAACCTACTTTTCCGGACGCCCGAGGACAACGCAGACTTGCTTATTGCAGACTTTGGACTTTCACGAATTATGGATGAGGAACAGTTCCACGTTCTGACTACAACCTGCGGTACCCCTGGTTATATGGCCCCCGAGATCTTCAAGAAGACTGGTCACGGCAAGCCTGTAGATCTCTGGGCTCTCGGTGTCATCACATACTTCTTACTTTGTGGTTACACTCCTTTCGATCGCGACTCTGACTTTGAAGAGATGCAGGCCATCCTCAACGCAGATTACAGCTTTACTCCTATCGAATACTGGCGTGGTGTTTCCGCCCATGCCAAGGATTTCATTCAACGGTGTTTGACAATTGATTCCACGAAGCGCATTACTGCTCACGAGGCTCTACAACATCCATTCGTCGCTGGCTTCATCAATGCTGAGGGCGAGAGTCAGAACTTGCTGCCTAACATTAAGAAGAACTTCAACGCTCGTCGAACTCTGCACGCGGCAATCGATACTGTCCGTGCAATCAACAAGTTGCGCGAGGCGCAAAGCGGTCTGATGGATGGAGCTCGTTCAAAGGAGCCCAGTAGGGGCGCAGCCCAACAGACCCCTACCAACCGAAAGGTAGACAGCGCCATCTCTATTGGCAACAATCAGCCCAAGGACAGCGGCTATGGAACACAAACCGAAAATGACGTGGTTATGGGCAACACTTCAGCATCCAACGTCCCATCCTCGTTGCAACCCGGCAACAACGGAAATCGAGTTATCGAAACTTCCAAAGGTCTCTGGAGCGCAGCGAAGAGGTAGAACCGGGATGAGAGCATAGTGTCAAGCCCTGTGCCAAATAATACCTTTTGGCAAGTTGTCATGTGAAATGACTGTGGTATGAATATGTGATATAAGACTAGCGGTTCGAATACGATGAAATCACTACGGATGGAAGATACACAAGGCCCGTATGGTGCTGTGACTAGCATACAGAACATGAATGATATGCTTTCCACCACAGCACGCAACAGAATAAGGAGGATCATCGTCGGTTTGGATATGCGCTTCCCGGACCAGGTCGCTGGCTTCTTATTTGGAACGATGGGGACAAGGTTTCAGCACGGTCTTGATTCCCTTGCTTTAACTTTTCTTTGCCCCCTTTTTTGCCTTTAACCATTGTTAGTATTTATACCTTGTTTTATCTGGTCTCGGTTGAGATGCTTCAGAGCAGATACCAGCCATAGCGCAGCTCATACCGTAATCAAATTATGGAGCATGAGCCTTTTCTGTCTTATTTATGTCTGAACTACATGTTTCATCTGTGAACCATAGCTCTCATATGTGATCGCATCAAAGATGGTGCTCTTGACTTGCTACAGCGCAAAATATCAAGGCACGCGAGCTAATGGAGCTATGACCGCAGATCTGGCGCTTTTCATTGCCAAGCTTAACAGGAGTTCGGTATAGGCTTGGCGTTTCCTATACCGCCTTGGCCCCCAAAACAAGAGAGAAGGTGAAGGAATTTCACGAGCAGCTACCTAGATTGAGATCGGCAATGGGATTTTCATGGCGCGTAGGAGTCGCCCGGTTTCTCGAACAAGTTGACTTGCCAGAATGTTGGCAAGTTCAACAATAGCTTTGCATGTAGTGTTAGTAGCGTTCGGATAATAAAATTCTTATACAGACATCACGAGAGCAGACGAGAAATAGAGACAATATGACGGTGACATTAATTGCCGATTCTTTAATTGCTAATATCTAGCGAATGGTATCTTTGGTATTTCTTTTCATTCCCACCAAAGTCGGCTCGCCTGCTTGCGCCGCCTGGGTTTTCTTCTCCAGGATCAACCAGGCTTGGGCAGCGAGCCGCTTATCCCTTCGTTCATTGTTTCCTCCTCATCATGAGTAGGGAAGCTATGCAAAGCTTGTCCCTCTCGAGTCGTCCAGGCTCTCCAACGAGCGAATCGGTGCATGACATGGCGTGATCGCATATCCATGCACATATTAACCTCCTCTTGTTTGTATACATTACTCTATTCAGGTCCGGTTTTGTCCTTCCGCAGGTATGCATTAGAAAGGGACAACGTTGGCCCCTTGAACCCATTATTAAAGGTTGCCGTCTGACCCTGACGGCCCTGCGCCAGAATCCAGCCTCTGCCGTTGTAAAGCATCGAATTGCGCCATTTCGCTGTGCCGATGAATGCCAAAGTTGTTATCAGAAAAAAAAGTATAAGGTCGAAGATTAAAAGGGTTCAGGCATTAAAATCGTAAAATCCCATTGGCGAGTTCCGTCACCAGGCGCGGGATGAGATCGCCTGGGGGTTAAGGTTGTTATCACTGAAACGTGTTGATTACCTCGCCGCAACAACAACTTCACTCAACTCAACGTCTCGAGCAGGAGAATGGGTGTTCCAAAGCTGGTCATCGTCAAGCATGCCGGGGAGTGCCTCTTCAGATAAGGTTGGGCTGAGAGTTCCACTACTTGAGCCGCAGCTGGAGCTGGAGCTTGCAACAGTCCAACCGTCGCTAGAATCGGCGCGAGGGCGTCCCAATAGACCCATGCCAAAGTACTCGCCGTACTCCTCGTCAGTAATGGTAGTTTGGTCGCCGTATTCCACATATTCGTACTCCCAACGGGTAATCTTGCCCTCTTGGCGGCGTGGTAGCCATCGTGCCTTGGCGGCGTAGAAGAAGCAAGAGGCAATCAAGCCACCGACAACCAGGTCAATTGCGTAGTGGTGGCTGAGGTACATGGTAGCCCAGCAGACCCAACCAGCATACATGATGAAGTAAGTGCGGAACTGGGGGAAGCAGTGAGACATGAAGAGAGCCTCGAGGACGGCGTTGGCAGCATGGAGCGAGGGGAAGGCACCAAAGGGGACAGGCGCTGTGCTAAAGTTGGTAGTGTAGAGGTCGATGCCGAAAATCTCATCGATGCGAGCCAGTCCAGCGGGGGATCCAGGCATGCCGTACGCAGCAGGTTCGAGGCCGTGCTCCATCTCATACCAAGGGGGAGCGCAGGGGAAGAGAAGCTGGATGGTGACACCGAGAATGCTCATCCAACCAAAGGTGCGTCCCCATACCGGGGTTGTACCAGGGGGAGCGAAGACAAACATGAGCAGGGCGCAGACAACGGGGGCGCCAAAGTGGCATAGGCCGTAAGGGATCCAGGCGAGAATGTCGAGAACTGAATGTTGGTGGGCGGAGAGAATGCTCGACAGATTGGCACCATACAAGACGTTCTCGAGGGCGGGCAGCACGCGAACCCAGATGTGAGGTCGGTACTCATTAGGGATAAATCTGCGGTGTGTTAGTGAATGTGGCGGTTGAAATGAAAGACTACAAACGTACCGACTACAAAAGAAATACAAAAGCCATGTCCAAATTGTGACCGATGGCAAGAAGAATTGACGGGTAGCGGGCATGAGAAGAACCCAAACGCTACCCATGATGGCAAGAAGCTTGACTCCAGGAGCAGGAGGAGCGATCCAGAATGAGAAGAGAACAAGAAGTCCAACTACAGCATACTGAAGATCTGAGGTCCTCCAGTGATGCTTTTGAAGATCACGAACGCCATCCCAAGCATTGAAAGAGGTCTTGAGACTTGTGAGTTCTTCATTGCCAGGTCGCGATTTCGACTTGGTACGTCGTCGGCCAATTCGATATCTTTGAGGAGCGGTATTGAGAAATGGTAGGTTGACATGCTCGGGCCATAGAAGCTGGAGCTTAGGCTTCCCCGAAAGGGTGGCAGAGAAGTCGTTCATGATGATGTTGAAATTGTTGTCTGGACAATGCTGGTTTGAAAGGGGGCTTGTTTGTTGCTGATTTGCAGTAGCGCAAGATAATGTCGAAGAAATTCGTAATGCGTAGTCGGTAACCCAATATGAATACCCAAAAGCTACCTCATATCCAAGTTAACCTAATTACTTGACTTGATCGCATAAGACGAAGGTCGGGATCGTCGGGATAGTCGTCTGGAGCAATGGATGTCGAATCGCAGAGAGAAGGGAGGGAAGTAACACGCGACAGGGACGCCACACGGGTAAAGTGTGAAGCTTAGAACCTGAGATCGTGAGGAAAGAGGATATGTGCCTTTTCAAGGTGCGAATCTGAAGACAAAACCAAGCCGAGGATCGAGGGGAGAGAAAAGGGAGGGAAGAAGAAGACGGAGGTGAGGAAACGGGAGTACTAATATGAAGAAGTGGAGGGAGTGGAGGAGGGAATGATCGAGTATGATGACGAGGTGCAGGAAAGTTGATGCAGCAGGGGCGTGTCCAAATGTACAGCAGGTAGGTACCTAGAAACGCCTGCTGGGAAACCAAGACTTTACAGTTGACTTTGCAACCGTTATCCGCTAAAAAGTTCAAATTTGACAGGGCCAGTCGCGCAGGACTTGGGCTTATGGGCGCTAAGCTAAGGAGTCGTCCATCACACTGACATTAGCTTAGGTCTTCCAAGGGGGCCCGGGCCCGCAGCGCAGCGCAAGATTTTCCCTTGTCCTCATCTCAAATGAGCCCGGATGCTGCGGGAGGAGTCATCGCTACAAGGGCCTTGGGTACCGACCAGCCAACAAGCCTCAGCGGAGCCCTTCAAGCCCTGGTCCAGCTTGTCTCCATGCTTCGCTGGGCATCCATCCATGTGGATGACACCAGGGTCGCCTGGAGATTGCACTGGAGCCAGCGCCTAAGCCTGTTTAGCCCTTCTCTGACGCTCAGACGGAGCTCTTTTGTCTCTACTAAGCCAATCATTCACAAAGATGCAGTCAAAGTTGCTGACAGAGCGCGTCCGACAGACACCGCGGAGGGACGGGGTTTACGGCATCCCGAATCCAGGCGTATTACCGTAATTTCCTTCCAAGCTGGTGCCGAGACTAATTAGTGGGCTGAGTCGCGTGAGAACCGCCCTGTCTAACGACGCTGATTGACTTTCCGCGTATGTAACGCGAAAAGTATGTAATATGCGACGTTTTTTACTGAGCAGGAAATTAACTAGGCGGGTAGGCAGACAAGCATGGCCGATCCTGAACTGAGCCTCGATCAAAAGACGTGAACAATAAGCCGGAACATCGCAGTTGTCTTTGTTATCGAGCACCGCCACAGTCATCGCTCTGTCTAAACTGAACGTGGACAAGAGGCAGCCCATGGAGAAGATCTCATACGTAGTACATCTCTCAGCCTTGGCAGAGCTGCTGGGCAACCACCAAAAGCATTAACGGTTGGTACCTTGGCAACGCAAGCGAACAGCGCTTCCGAGCAAGTCCACATTGTTTGAAGTCCAATTGATTCATCACTGTTCGCAGTCAGTGTTACAGTTGCAATCGTGCACTCTAGCTGCAAGCACATGGTATAGTTAGCTGACTCCAGGATCCGATTATTCAGTACCGTCTTCCTCCATTCCTGGTAGGTGAACGGAAGTCAACCCTGGTTCCTCAACAAGACATAGGTCAATGAACTAGACTGCGCGCGTGAGCCAAAGACAGCACGAAACAAGACAAGAGCATACTGAAATCATGATGCGCTTGACTTATTGAATTGATTCCACTTACCAGTCGTTGTCTTTCTTTGATCAGGGTCTGTCGATGACGGTGGCTTGTTTCAACAGAAAACGTCACCATCAGAAACGGTCCCTTGACGGTGTCGCTTAGTTACAG
>NC_026474.1:1065879-1245670 GCF_000240135.3 Fusarium graminearum PH-1
GCGGTAGTATTGAATCCAACCTGACTGTAATTGAAACATGGAAGTGACCCGGAGATATCCTCAAAGGGACATTTCCGTCGAGGTCAGTATCTTGTTGGTTCAATACCTTATTGCAACGCTGCTTTCGCTTGATGGCCATGCTGCTAAACAGCCGGCTATGCCGGCGTGGTGACGAACAACGCAATGATTGTTCGCAGATGTCAGCAATCAATCAGTCAAATCATCGAAGAATGATCCTCTTTCAGAAGATAGCACAAAGTTTCTCCACTTGCAAAGTTTCACAGGCAGCAAACCGAGATGTATGATGAACAATGAACCATTCAGATCAATGGAAAAAACAAGGATCTTTTTTTTTTAACGCTAGGAAGGAGCTGGGGCCACTGCCTCTTTCTTGGTCGGGTCTCGAGGGCGGAAGCGAAAAAGGAAGCACAGAAGGAAGAGAGCAAAAAATTAACAGCTGCCGTGCTCCGTACAGTACTTGCGCCAGATGTACCTTTCCTCCCGTCCCTTCCATAGTAGATTCTCCAATTCCGATGCGCTGCTAAGCCCGCAGAAGGTGTGAGTGGGATGATGGATCCCTAGCTGCTTTTCTCACACCACAATCTTGATCTCCAACAACCACTGTTTGCTCAACAGCTTCAAGTAAAGTACCCCTTGAGCCAAGATCACGGTGAGAAATACATCGACGTTTCATGATCACTGCACGTCTGGCTCCTAACCGTCGAGCCACGGCAGCGGCGTAGTTAATCTCATATTAGCGCCAAGTCATACACAACAGCTTCTCTGATGCTGTCAGCACAAGATCAATTGTTGCCGAGTCACCAGAAGAAGACCAAATTGATACAGTATCACCACTAATCGGTTCAACCGGCGCAATATCTTGCCAGCATGGAATGGCCATGTGTTCATAGCCTGCTACCTTTAGTCTTCCACTCAGCCCTGCCTTGGCGAGAAAGCCCATGGCGATCCGCGTAACGGTTTGAGACTTCGTCCTCCAAACAATCAAGCCCCAGGGTTCGCTTCAGATAGACCCTTTTCACCAGCAGACATAGGCGCGCGCAGCCCTTCCTGCCGCCCAGGTCTCAGAATACATGCACGAGACAAGGGTTGCAACCCCACGAATTGTCTCCCAGATGAGAAATCCCGCTTCCTTTCAATTCAAGCTCACTCGGATGCAGCGGAAGGTTGGTCTTTTGCTGTTGGTTTTCACAGCAAACCGTTGAAGCCTCTCTGACTTTGAAAGTTCACCAACCAATAATGTCGTTTATATGCGACAAGCCTCATCGTCATGGGATGGTGACGTTACTTTGCCAAAGGGTTGACTAAGTTCAGACCACTTTTAAAGTCGGGAGCTTGTCCACTCCGGACGCCGGTCGGTGTCTGCGGAGTTTTCCTACATCGCGGAAGTTATAAACGGCCGCTCGGGTCATATTTGTCAATGCGAGGCGTTCGCTCCGGTGTGAAGCGAGGCGCGAATCCGTAATGCAACGAAATTGAGCGTGGAACCACCATCAGCATAGTCAATAGTCAGCTTGGTGGAGGACGCTCAGGGTCTGAAGAGATTAGGGAGGGTCTCCCGTAGCAAGGGTACGAAACTCATCCAGTCCTTTGGAGAGCTCTGCTATTTTGTCGCATGCGCAACGAGTTAACCTTGTTGAATTCGCAAATAAACCGATCGATACATTGAAACTTTCCTTGCAATTTCCTTGAACAGGTTTTCCGAGAGCGAACCGCCTGTGCACGGCTTCATCTAAACGATCCCCCTTACAACGACGGAAGAGCCAAGGTCGAATCGGGCTGGTTGGCCCAACTTTAGGAGATCGTCAAGGGTCCCCTACCTGTGCACGAGACATCCACAATAATCCACGATACGCTAGTTCGTCTAGTTCTACTCTGTAGTTGCCCAGAGAATTGGACGACAGTTTCAATGCGATTGAAGGACACATAATCATTGTTCTGATCAGGACTATCCTTATTCATCAATGTATTCGGCGTTGGCTATGGATCATAAGACATACATGAGCAGGCCAGCTCTTCATGCTTGTCGAAACCACACTCTGGCATTCTCAACATATTTCATACAGTGGTGTGTGGCATGTCACAATAAGCACATGCTGCACTGCACTTAGCTGTCGTCTTGAGGTTAATATCACGCCATATAACAAACCTGCTGGTTGTTGATATTGATCAGCTCTCAAGCGCGCTGCACTTGCTAGGGAATGGGTCCAGACCTGAACCTCTTGTATGATTAACTGCTAATTGCCGTTACATGCCTATCACCCTACCTACATGAAAAACTGCAACATGGTATGCAAGCGCACGCTTACAGAGACTAATGCCCAATGACAGACACCTTCGGGCTCGATCTTACTGGACGAGCGTCGATGACTGCTCCCTTAGCTCCATAGTCATGCCCTCGTGAGCTACGACTCCAAGGCACATCATGGATCAGGTATCATGATACCAATAAAAGCCTGGTTTTGGTAGCCAACGCAGAGGCGGTCAATGCTACGACATCCGAGCGAGCCGCCATAATACCAACTAATACCCCGGGCCTCAAGGATACTGGCAGCCTTATTCACGACACTGTACAGAGTATGGTCGACAATCCGATCCATGGACGAGGTAAAGGAACATTAAACGAAAATTTCGCTCTTGGAGCTTCAGCGTCGATCTCGTCGGTCAACGAATTCCCACATCGGGTGCTACAATCTTTACAGAACCCGCAATGGTCCGTCTTAGCTCAGGTCCATCGGATTTTACTATTCTTGTTTTGGTCTCTGAACTCGGCCGATTTTTTTCTTCAATTTTTTTTAAAGAAAACATTTTTAATCACTCATTCGATATGCAAAGATTTGAATATTCGGGCCTCGGCCTATTGAAGAGGAACATGAAAAAATCCACAGGGTTCATCTCGGCCGCAGATCCACTGTCGGTTGTTTTCGGCCGGTGTTGTTACTCGGAGTCTATGAGAACACCGTATGGGACGATGCAATAAAAGTCTATATCGCTGGTCGCGTGGTAATTGTGAGATCCCCGTTGTCCGGATGCTCCCAGTTTCCCGTGTGCGGTTCCCTAAAGCTCGGCTTTAACTCAGCTTTAACTCAAACCACATGCTTTTCCTTTAGCTTTTAAGGGATCTCGTCTGCTCGCCTCGTGTCGAACACGTGGGGGTATCTGCTGCGTGACATTTGGCTTGCTTGCGCCGCCGTCATTATCAGCAGTTATAGAAAAATCGTATTATCGTTGATGTATTGTGCAACTACTGCAAGACAGAAACGTAACAATAGGGGTTTCGCATTAGTAGGTCAGAAAGTGAAACGTCCATGTTTGTGGTGACAAGTCGATCGTTTTGAGCTTAGAGCAAGCTCTTTTCAGACATATTGGCCAAGTACGTTATTCGAGATGTCTTAGACATTGGACCGATATCTTGGAGAGTACTCTGTCCAAATGACCTCGTTGACTATTGCTAGCTCCACCGCTCCCAGCAATGGTAAACCCCCTAAACAGTCATGATCAACATTTTTTTCTTCATCTTTACCGCATAAACTGAGCTCAGCATAGACCCCTACCTAGCTTCATGCTCATGTGAGGCTGGCGGTGAGAGCTAACCTAACCCATCTTACTCTGTACTTGTTGACGTGAATGATGGCGCAGATCTTAGACGCATGAGCAAGCACTTTCCAAGTACAGTGAGTGTTTGGTAGATATTGTTCAGAATATGCTCTCTCTCAAGGGTCAGGTTTCAAACGTGGGATCTATTTCAGTGCCTCAAGGGGTTTCGAAACAAAGTCTCTGTTACAGAATTTCGTCCTTACTGCGGATAACAGTTTCTTAATTTAACTCTATATTTAGATGGTGCCCGACGCGAATCATCATGGGCGCGTAGAATCGCACACGTCATCGTGCTATTTGGATACCACCAACACCTTGCGAGACTGGGACCAGGGGGCGTGTTTCTCCAAAAGGTTGGATGAAGCTAATGAACCCTACATACCAGACTAGTTAGACATCCCCAAAAAGCTGTCGAGCTTGTTCGTTGGAGCTCTTTTTTTCTGAGCGATTGACTTTTTGGAGTCGTGGTGCAGTTATTTGATGGCGTTGAGCTTTGGTGGGATGGGAATGCAGATTGGCTCGACGACTTGGTCGATCAGGGGCTATGAAGCTATGATTAGAATTGTAAAAGAGATGGCAAATTTAGGTGCAGCGAACTACACCACATGGCACGTGGTATTGTTTTGATGGTTCCAAGTGGTGATGGCTTCATGAATGGATCCCTTCTTTAGGGTAAGCAACTTACAAGAGGATTTCTTACCTGACAGCCTAATCATGCGCCAGCGCATTTGATAAATCCTATTTGGTAATAAATGATATTTGTCTGTTGAGTTTTCATTGCTATAACGTTCATCACAAATAGAGTACAGCACTGGATGGTGCATACACCATGTTGAAGATTCCAGCCTCACATTGTAATAGCGAACGTCAAAAGATGTCTCGTACTCTCACATTGAACGGATCTTGATACCTACATCCTTTGGTTTTCGCACCTCGAAGCTCAAGTAAGTTCGTAGCATTCGAGGCAACCACTCAAGGAGATATCCACCAAAATTCTCATTCTATGTTTCTTCCTATAACCTCAACCACACCCCTTTTCCTCGTCATTCCTTTTGCGACCGAAATGCACCACCAACGCCATGCCGCTAAATTACAGAGACTTTTGCCTCGTCGCGGTACAGAAAAGCTATGTCAGAAGAAAAATAAAGAAGATTGCTGATTCCCTAGTTCCACCTAACCGCATGATGTGATCACCAGAAAGAATGATGAGTCTGTACATAGGTACCTAGTTATGTACCAGCAGCGCAGGTTCCGATGTCTGGTTGATGATGCGATATGTCGTCCATCATTGCAACGCATCGTTCAATCAAGCGGTCCACATATTGGGAGTACCCTTGCCCTTGTTGCTCTTATTCCTGTGCTTGCCCTTTCGAGGACTCTTAACCTGGGAACGCTATTCCGAGGAAGAAGCAGGCACTGGGGGCAGCACAGGGGTTTCCTTCTTGCTTGATGCGGCTTTCTTGCTATCCTTTGACTTTTTGGATCGCTTCTCCTTGGCTCGGATGGGCGAGCTTGGGGCCTGTGATGCAGGGGCAGGCGCAGGAGAGGATCTGGGAGGTGACGAGTGAGGAATAGTAGGGATGGGAACAACGCTCTGGCGAAGTGGGGGAAGGGCAGCCTCCTTGGCCTTCTTTTGTTTCTTGCTGGATACAACAGGTGTAGCAGCAGCCTTAGGAGTTGGGGTTCCTACAGTAGGGAACGCGGGAGGCAGGATAGGGGTCTGCTTCTTGGTAGATACGGAAGCGGGCTCGGAGCCCAGGTCAGGGCTACCGACTCGGTCTGTTTTCTGCTTCTTGGACTTCTTGGCAGCTGACCTAGCCTCCGTCTGGAGTTGCTCGGTGACAGCAGCAGCGTCATCCTCCTCGGAGGCAGCGAGCTTTCGCTTGTTCTTGCGGGTATCCGGGGTTGGCTCCTCTGCGGTTTGGGGACTAGGGCGCTCAGGAAGAGTCATCTTCTTTTGCTTCTTCTCAGATGACTCCTTGGACTTGCGCTTCTTTTCCTTCTTTTCCGCCTTAGTTGATACAGCGGGAGCCTCGGCCATCTCTACATCCTCTTCATCATCGACGGTACCCACGGGCTCGTTGACACCGATAGGCTGGTAGCGAGCTTTTAGGCCAGCGGGCTGAGCACGAGGGGCTGGCTTAGGGGCAGGGCCGACAGAGCTGTTGGAGCCAAGTTGCGTAATCTTCTTGACCTGCATCATCTGATCAATCGGCTTGGGGGCTATTTCACGTTAGTATTTGCGTATTTGCGATGGCTCGGTACACTTACCAGATCGGTATTGAGTAGCGTCAGAGGAAGGGATCATGATCTGGATGTTGCTCTTGGGAGCAATGCTCTCGAAAGAGAAACCGTAGTCATCGCCTCCATGAGAGAACAACTTGTTGTTGGCGCTTGACTGGTTCATGGGGATTTCGAGGTTTTGAATAACCGAGATGGGGACGTCAGAAGGGACTGTGAAGTACCAGAACTGCTTGCCCTCGAGGTTGGCCTGGTTGCAGACCTCGGCAACATCCTTGGCGCTTGTGCCATCGTCGCCCTTGCGGAGGACAAAGTCGGGAGCAATAAAGTTGGGGATGGCGACCTGTCCTTCTCGGTCCTCGATGTGCATCGACTCATCGACCATCTCATCATCAGAATCCTCGTCTTCGCTGGAAGAGCTGTCTGACACCTTGGCTTCAGACTTTGCAGCAGGCTTCGCAGGGCGCTTCGCAGCAGGCTTCGCAGCAGGCTTCGCAACAGCCTTGGTGGTGGGCTTGGCAGCTTGCTCTTCCTCACTCTCGCTTTCGCTAGAGCTATCACTGCTTTCGCTGGAGCTGGCAGATGCAGTGGTAGCAGCAGTGCCATTTACGGCAGGCTTGGGCTTGGACTCAGTTTCGTCCTCGCTCTCGTCCTCGCTAGAAGATGACTCGGGATCGTCCTTCTTTTCTGCGGATGGCTTGGCAGCCACTTTCTTCTTCTCGTCTTCCTTATCGCTTTCGCTGTCGCTATCCGACTCAGAAGAGCTCGAGCTGCTGTCGGCGTCCTTGGCAAGAGTGGCACCGTTGGTCTTGGTGTTGGCCTCTTCGTCGTCAGATTCGGATTCGCTTCTTGAATCGCTGGAAGATGCGGGCTTTGGGGCAGGCTTCTTCGAAGAGGCCTTGTTGTTGGAAGCTTTGCGCTCGTCGTCGCTGTCGGCAATTTCCTCATCTTTACTGCGACGGCGGGCAGCCTGAGGAGTGGACTTTACAGGAGTAGACTTCGCGGGAGTAGACTTGGCAGTAAGTCTGTCCAAGAAGCTACCGGCAGCCTCGTCGCTGCTGCTATCGCTATCACTATCGCTATCGCTTCCACTTTCTGAGGCTGAGGAGTCGTCATTGTTATTGGCAAAAATGTTATTTGGGTTGCTCGACTCTTTCTTGACAACTGCAGAGCAGCCAGTAAGTCGGCGGGTGGGCTGCGAATCGGCGGCTAAACCCTTCTTTGTGTTCTCAATATGCTTGCTGAGGGAATGCACCTTGAAAGGTTCCTTGGGCGCCATCTCGGGCAGATTTTTTGATGAAGATTCTTGGTGGTGAGGGTGCAATTGGCGGGAGGAAGTTGTTCAGAGCAAAGTTCAGGTTGCTAGAAAATGATTTTTTGGAAGACGCCGCGCTAGTGGGGCAACTTAATATCTACAGCAACGCGCCTGTTCGTGTAAAAATCTGGTGACAGGTACAGAGTGCGCGAACGTGCACGATGAACAAAAGCAAGAGATAATTTTGATAAGAGATTGTTTGCAATTATGAGAAGATACCAATAAGTCCACTGGGGTTTAGAGCATGCGATTCTATCTCATTGAACGGCAGCTGTAGTCGCCTAGAAAGTCACTGGCCATGTACTAAAACTCCGAGTCAAATTTCCTTATCGATAAGAAAATGTCCATTCACTCTCACCTACCCGCGACAATCATCTCATACCTTAGTAGTTTTATACTAAACTTGGAGGTGACAGGCAATGCAGTGTTGGTTCACTAGTTGAACCAGATGGTCTCCTGATTTCTTGTATATTTTTTTCTTTTGCCAAATTTGACCAAGTCTAGTGCCGGCGCCTGTAGCAGATATGTCATCAAACAAAAAACGAAGAATTGATGAAAAGCGTAAGTTCTGAGTTGATACTCATCGATGACTTTCTTTTGTGATTCTAGCTAGATGTATCTTAGAGCTAACATTTCATAACAGCAATGAGCGCTCTCAGTGCTCTTCAAGCTCGACGGAGAGAAGCCGCAGCTTCTCCCGTTCAAACGACACAAACTGGTTCAGAGTCCGATGAGAAGTCAGTGACCACCAGTGTCAACCCCTACCAGCTTCTTCGAAAGGACAGCAGTCAAAGTACTGCTCCAAAAACTCCCAAGAAGAATGTAGTCAAAGACCAATATCTACCGCGTGGGGCAGAGTCACCAGCCAGTCGTTCAAGAGGCGTTGTAATAGCGAGGTACGTGCCTGTCATATTTGTGATCGGGCATTGCTCAACAGTATTCTAGTGGAAATACAGACACTCTAAATCCTGAGTTGGCTGGCGCTTCTCAGAAAGTGGTTCGAGAGTACTCATCATTCCGCCTCTCAAAGCAAAACCACAGAGTCAAGACAGGGGGTGTTGTGGAATTAAATTTATCAAACAGCGAGGTAAGTGTCACGATCCAAAATAATCAGTATCGTGACTAACTTGGTCAGCGGTTCTTGGTTCTTGGGAGTTTTGGAATTCGGGTCATCCAGGGTGAAGTGAGTTTGGCTGGTGCTACTCTCTACCCTTCGGAAACGATTGAATGGGTTCATGCTCCCCACTGCCACGCAGTTCCTATGCTGCGGACTATAGACGAGACGATACTAGAACTTCACCCCGATAGAAATGCTCGTGGTATACGCCAGCTAGGTCGGCTGTCACCACTATTCAGAAAAATATGGAATGAGTCACCCGAGACAAACTCGTCCAAGACATCAAAAGAATCTACCTTTGAGATTGTAAGTTTTTATGTCTTGAGTGGGATGTCTTGCTAATATTTGTTTAGATATATACCTCTGAAGATGCCCCTAAGAAATGCATCATCCAGAAACTGGTCTCACCACCGGAGTGGAACAAGAAGTTGTCTTCGCTTGTAGCGACTAGTCGAAAGAAGCCTTCACTATCAACATTGATATGTGGACCTAAATCGGCTGGGAAGTCTACTTTCTCACGACTGTTCCTGAATGGCCTATTGACAGATCGATCCCAGAAACAGGGCGCTCGCAGTGTTGTGATACTTGACCTCGATCCAGGCCAACCAGAATACGCACCACCGGGGACCTTGTCACTCGTTTTTGTAACCAAACCAAACCTCGGCACACCATTTACACATCCGAGTCTCAAAAACTCTGCCTTTACGGTTGTCCGTAGCCACTCAATGGCCTCTGCCACTCCAGCTCCAAACCCCGACCTCTACCTGGCTTGTGCGACAGACCTGTTTGATACATACTCGAAGCACTATTCTGGAGCCCCTCTTATTGTCAACACCCCCGGATGGATTCAAGGAACTGGATTAGATCTGCTGTCTAGCTTGATAGAGAAAATCAAGCCCCAGGAGGTTTTATACATGTCAGAAGCAGGTCCGGATGAGGCAGTCAATGCTTTGCGTGCAGCAACAAAACTAATGTTCACAGAACTCCCATCTCAGCCATCTGAGTTCACGTCAAGAACAGCAGCACATCTCAGAGCGATGCAGACTATGTCTTACTTTCACTTGCAAAATACGGCACTAAAGACTTCGAACTTGCTCGATACATCTACAAGGTTAAAGTGGGACGCCTCGCCGCTCTCTTCCAGAGCGCCCTTGCTTGTGCAATACTCTTCGTCGAAACGAGGCGTCTTGGGACTCTTATCCTATGATTACCAATGCTCCCCAGAATTACTGGCTGATACAGTGAATGGGCTGGTATTGGCCGCAGTCGAGATAGAGGATCGCAAAGCATTCTCCAATTTCCCACAAGAGGTAGCACCGCCGCCGCTGGTATCAACGAGCCCAGAAAATATCCCATTCATTCCCAACTATGATGATGTAGCCTTAGATCCCCGCTATTCTCGGACTATTGGGCTAGTGCTTCTACGTGGTATCGACACGAAATCAGAGACACTCCAGCTTGTCACCCCAATCCCGCTTGAAGAATTCAGGAGTATCAAGTCGCAAGGCAGGAGTATCGTGCTTCTTCACGGAAAGTTTGATACCCCAAATTGGGCATACACGGAGGAACTTTATGAGAGAGCGGGGACTGAAGAGGGAAACGACATGGTGCTTGAAGTTACCGAGGAGGACACAGAAGACGATCAGTCAGGAGTTGAGCCAGAAGGGGCTGATGGGGTCAGCGACCTTACAGAAGTCCCTTGGGTTGAAGTCTTGAAGGGAAGCCAAAGACGGCCCGTTGGTTCACAAGTTTGGCGGCCCTTAAGGCATCTAGGGCGTAACAACACGGGAGACTAGTGCTGTGCATAGATCGTCGATGGATGCCACCGAAATTCTTCCACTAGTTATTAGCGACCATTTGACAGATAGAAAAGAGGTGGAGTGGGGACACGGCCCGGCATTTGTTGACATGGCCATGTGGCTTCCTCGGCATTGGAGGAACAATGACGACTTGGCTGAGCTGACCTCCATAGAGACAGTTGGGGAACATGAAGCTTGCCATTGGCTCACGGGAAACATTGTATTGTCAGTGCTGAAACATGGTAAAGTGAAGTAAAGGTCGGTGAGGAGAAGGATCTTGTGAGTTAATGACAAGACCGTCAAGATGCCCAATATTCGTAACATGTCTGACTGTCACAAAAACTGAAACGTTAATTCTCGACCCCATATGTTGAGCTAATGTAACCCTACGAGTATCTTAGCTTGATTTGAGATCCTGATATTTGACGTGTCATCTTTTTGTTGCTGTCACTCACTACCCACCCAGCAACTTGGTCCAAAGCCATGTGGTCTTGGTTCTTGTGGAGAGAACGGAGGAGTGAGACTGATGCGATCCAGCGTAAAACGGTTACACAGCGGACGCGGGCCGTGACCAAAATCAGGCCATGGGGAATTCTAGACCAAGTGCGTAGTCTGTTTATATAGATACGAATATTGATGCTATTCGTGACGAGCCCAATGGTTATCTGGCTCGTACCAGCCGAACAAATTCGCCTACCATGACCGACGTCGCCTTGACTCTCCTGGTTGTGCTTGTACTCACTCAACCAGGTTCAGACCTATGCTCTGCTCGTAGAATGGTACGTTGATGGGAAGAGCTGGAAATTTGAAGAATTGGATATGCATCAACTTGCATAAGGTTACCTTTATGCCCCCGCTTATGACCTGACCCGATAAATATCGGAAATCGTGGTGTCTTTCGAACGAATGATCTGGGAAGTGAGGAATTCTGTTAAGATCGAGCGTGCGATATATGAGAATAGGGCGGGTTTAATAGAAGTGTCGCTTCGTATTAAACTTTTAATGTTCGCTCTTACTTTTCAATTCTTCTGAACTGTTTGCAGGGAAAGGGCGACTTGATCAACATCAACTAGGTATGCACCTGCCTCTTGGGTCAACCCCCATTGTACCTGCCATGCAATGAATTCTGCTAGAGGAAGACTGAGAGGCCTCAAGTTGTCTCGTCTCTAAACCACTTCACACTCGTATTTGATCCATTGCTATCGTCTTGCCCATTCACACAAGCCCCAACAAACATACAAAGAACGATGGAAGTCTCCACCACAGCGCCTCCATATTCCGAGCTGCTTACCGGTTTGCGAAAACGGCCTTCTGCATGCGTCCCAGAAAGTTACCAAATCCAATGAGTATCTCCGTGGGCCCTTGCTTTGACTTTGGCATGAAGCGTCTAGGCTTGCACAACGATGCAGAACACCCTCAGACTTCCACTGGATACAGGTACGACTTCTCGAGACAATAGCGCTTACTAGGGCTGCAGCAGCCCATTGAACTGCGCCTGGGCTACGAGTCTGGGCGTTAACCCCCGTTCCTACAGTAGGGTTTGACCTCAGACGCACAATATTGCACTCGCCGGGGCATCGGTTAGAGTCACCGGGTACCTACGATAACCCGCCTCGTGTGCTCGCATGGCGACTATGACCTCGCTTTACATATGTCGTTCGATTTTGCGGCATGCTATGCAAGCTAGGGGCACAGTGGCTGCTGTCTCTGATGCACGTTGAACCGTCCCGCGGGTTCAAACGAAGCATGATAAACTCATGGCAAAGACTTCGTCAGTCGATTCTAGAGGTCGAAAAGCGTATATCACCTCACCGCCTGGCGTTTCCTCGTGCGCCACAGGCTATAGTGCGACTCTAGATCAGCTCGCTTGCAACGGCGCGTCGTTGCTTGACATTAGTGCGAACTTTGAGCGACACCCTTGTCGCCTGGACTTTTCACTACCATGACGTTCAAACATCGATCATCGAACATGCCAAAGAACGATATGGACCCAATGGTGGAGAAGACCGTTTAAATTATTCTCTAGACCGAAATGGGCACTGACAAATGTTCATATTGAGAGGACGAATAAATCTTTGGACAGCGATGGTTTCTATACCAAGACTTTCTTGGTACAAGGCTAGTATGGCTTCTGAATCATTGGCGGTTTGATACGAAGTTGCTCAAGCATGCTCTTACGCGTCCTTGGACGAGATCCTCTCAGTTTAGTTTACGAAGAATTGGTGACCCGAAACGGTACGAATCCCCGCCTGTTCAAAACTACAACGACGCATACGCACGTACACCCATATGCACGGGCGACAACATCAGAACAGATGATCTTGGAGCCCAAATGCCCAAATGGACAAGGATAAAGAACATACGGACCCTGTAATGACAGTCAGTTTGTCATGACTGAAGCGGCTCAAAAGAAAATCAGGCGCTGTGGTTGGCGGCTGGAATGCCCTGGCCGGCCGGCGCCGGGTTGTGTGGCGGGGACAGCGTCAACAGAGCTAAGAGAGGGGCCGGGTACGGGGATTGAAGAAGTCGGCATGAGAGACAGTGGTGGATCTGTGCAACAAACGACACAAAGAAATCGATGGGAACGCAATGGTTGGCGTGGGTGAAGCATGGACTATCGATGACTGCTTTAGTCCCTGACGCTGGGTAGTCTTCTCATGCTAGTGAAAGGACAACGACATGAGCATGGCTGGTGATCTCGACATTGGAAATGACAAAGTCGAGGATATCATCAGCGGTAGGTACTCGGCCTTTTTTTTTAATCTGTCCACAGAGCTGTTGGAATGGGCCAAGAACATCTTTCACGGTAGTCTCACTTGATCGTCTCGCTTATCTCCGTTGGTTTCTTTCCGGCCCCATTAACCGCCAGCAACTCCTCGGCTCGAAATTACCAATGGAACCCCCAAGCGATGCCTCTCTTTCTATTCCTTCCGTGTGCCACCCACCACCCAATGGATCTGCAGGCGGGCAAATGCATCTTAGCAACAACGGTCGACTAGGACTTTCCCCACTCGTCCATTGGCATGATTGCCCAGTCTTTTATTCCCAGTATTTACGGCAAGTTCCAGCTGCCTCGCTGCTTGCTGTGGTAACTCCTGATCAGTCCTCTCGTGTCGATTCCCTTATGAAGCAAACATTTCTGCATTTGTTTTTAAAGAGCAACGTCCTAGGACATTCATCCTTGTTTTCATGACTCGGATCTATTCCCAGTTGGCAAATACAACTAATGTATACCACTGAGTTCCAGTCGGTCGGCTCTACCATCTGGCGTCATGGGAGAAGGGGCTCAACGAAAGGAAGCAAGCTATCGATCCGCGTGCACCGAATGTGCTCGTCGCAAGCAAAAAGTAACCAAGCCTTGTGCCAAGCTACCTACCTATAGCTACTACGAGAATATCTTTGGGTATCTGGTCATTCTAATTACAATGTTTACTAACCTCTGTGTAGTGCAACCGTGAGTGGCCTTGTAATGGATGCCAGAAACGCAAAGTGGCCGATAAATGCCGCTTCAAAGACACCAACCAGCCTGTGATTGAGAAAGTTGCCGTGGAAAGGCAGCGAAAGAGTCGAGTCAACATCAAAAGCAGTACCGATTCCATCGATTCCGAGCTCGAGGATCCAGCTAGTGACGGGATTGATGCCTTGGGCTACACGCCCTCCCATCTTCTTTTTAATCTTGCATCAAGACACGAGGTTTGTGCACCCAGGCCATTTCCCAACATTTAACTAACAAGCTTATTTTGAAGACTACGAAATCAAAATCGCAGGAGTTTGTAAAAGACCCCAGTAGCTTTCCGCAGCTAGAACGGGCTCTGCGACCTATCCCTTCAAAGCCGTACACCGGTATGCAGTGCGATCAACGATTTTCTGGCTCTAACTGACTAGGACCCTAGACATACTTATCCAGAACTTTCTCAACAATGTCAATTATCACTACTACATTATCTATCCGCCATCCTTTTTAGAGCAATATCAGCAATGGTGGGCTTCGCGAGCCGAGAATCAACCACTGAGCATTCAATGGACTTGCCTTCTTCTCACGGTCTGTGCATGTGCATCGCAGTACACGGATGTCGAACTGCAGAGACAACTCGAAGGTGGCCTTGGTCATCCTATTCAGCGAATTGCCGAACAATACCACGAAGCTGCTCGAGAGCTGGCAAGTGCTGTTCCTCTTGGCCACAGTCATTTCACCAATGTCCAACAACTACTGCATTCCTGTTACTGGTTCAAGTCAGAAGCCCGTTTTGTTGAGTGCTGGCATGTGCTAAATGCTGCTATTCGAGAAGCACAGGAGCTTTGTACGTCTACGCCATTACATACCGCTAATCGATTTTGCTGACACGTATAACAGCCATCCACAAAGAAGCCAAGGCTGGCTCTCTATCTGAATTAGACCTGGAGATGCGACGAAGAATATGGTGCATCCTTGACACTTGGGACTGGTGAGAAGCGCTCCATAGTACCTTCCGTGGCCATATGAATACTAAATTACTCATGTGAAGGCAAATATCTACGCTTTTAGGCAAACCCCTAATCATTGACCGAAACGACTGCGACGTAGGCCCCCCACGACTCGGCTTGGAGGGCTATCAATATTCACCCTTGACCCATATGAAGTTGCAGTCCAGCTTAATTCGGCAGATATCTGGAAGATTTGGACATACCAAGAACATCACGGCCCATGCAGATGTTCAGGAATACCAAAGAATTGTTGAAGCTTGGGTTGATACCTTCCCTCCCTCTCTGAGTGTTCATAACCCAGATAGATCGTTAGACGCATCGTGCCCATGGATCGTTCTGCACAGGCATATGATCCGTACTGTCACATTCACAATGCTTCTCCAACCCATCCGAGGCTTTCTGACAAGGCCATTTGCTATTCGATCTCTGGAAGCCGAGTTGAAAATACGCAGTGATGGTATAGACTACTGTCTGGAGCTTATGATGTCCTTGCGTGGCTTCTTTGATCATTTGTACCCAAGGGATGCCAAGTATCATTTTGTTCTGTTCTGCACCTTCGATATTTCAACCGTGCTGTGTTCGGCAGTTCTTCACGATGAACAGCATACGCTCCCTAGGCGGGACGACGTTTACAAAGTTATAGACGAAGCACATGCCATGCTGCAAAACTTCAGAACGGTGACAAAATCAGCCAAGGCATCATATGGGATTTTGACCCGAATCGTCCAACGACTTCCCAGGACAACGCAAACATATGAAACGTCGGGGAAGAGACCAAAGGTGTTGGCACCACAGGTTTCGGAAGACACTGCATCGCCGCAGACAATCCCTCCAGTTGGCATCCCGAGCCAGCAGAATTCACCTCCCGCGGCCAATTTCTCACCTTCGCCAATAAATATGCCTACTCCTGGAGTACCGTCTCCAGTATACTCCTTAGCCAACGGCCCCCCAATGGCTGGCGGCTTTGCACCTTCTGCAATGTATACCGGCCCTCCGCAATGCGGCGACTGGCAGTCACAGTTGTATATGCAGGACCCAGCGACGTTTGCGCCCACCCAGTTCACTTCCCAGGGTGCCATATTTGCGAACATTTCTGACGAGGAGCTTGGCGAGCTGGCAAATGTTTGGAACTATCAGTCCCTTGATTTCAGCTTCATAAACTCCTAGATTGTGTTCTCCAAATGACCGAAATTTGGGCTACGTGTTGCAGAGTGCTCGTCAATGATGACGAGGGATATCCTGTGACTGGGATGTCACTCCCGAAGACATCGCCACAGGCAGCAGCTATTAACTGCCGTACGCGATCATGATTGGTATTGCTGACCGCACGCAAAAGCAATGAGAGAGGCCAGGCATCAAGATGTGTTGACACGTATGTGGCGACGAATCAACTTTTCAACGTTCACGAGAGATGAGGAGCATATCTTCAAGAGACGAGAATGGACAAAACGTATTTACGAGATTATGAGACAAACGAGTGCTATAATAGATTGATAGAAGCGTCTAGATTGTGAATATTATTGCCTAAACAAAAGATGGCTACTCCATGAAGTCGGCCGCTATATACCAGGGATGGTGATCTACCAATTTGCGTTGGGTCCATAGACAGAAAGGACATCCAAAGTCGTTCTTCGACAACAGTCTCTAGTATCTATAACCCTGGTGTGACATGTATGTGGCCGAGCAAATCTATAATAGCCAAAAAGAAGAAAGATGAAAGAAGAGAAATTGAAGAAAAAGGGAGAAAAAGAAGGAGAAGGATAAAAGAAAGAGAAAGCAAAAAATACAACAGGTTCCTGCTTCGTGAACAGCCCAATATAATTTATAGCATGGACCTTATGCTAGTGCCTCATATCGTTCTCCTAGCGGCACTCGAATGGGACACTTGAAACAGCATAGATCATCTGTGTGGGTGAAGTTGAAGAATGGGTCTCCTTGCCAATTGTCGGTGATTTGCGGAAGGTTTCAGGTTTGCTGCAATGACTGGTGGCCTCAGGAAGCCTCAAAGTAGATTTGAATGGCTCTCGATTCTTGAAGTGAAGATGATGCGTTCATGGGTGGTTTGGGGGGCTTGGGGGTGCTACCCCAAGGATCTGTCTCATGCGATTGGCTTAGGTGTAAGCCCACAAATCAGCCAGAATTAGGTAGGTAGATAAATAGGTACCCAACCCCTCGCGGCATTAGTCAGTTGATTCCTTTGTGTCTCATCTTTCACCCTTCCTTCGTACTCAACACTAGCATCGAACGGCTATCCAACTTTGGAAGTCCTGAGAGCTTCGCCATGAAGCCCGGAAATTCAGTCGTTGTACGGTCCTGCTCTGTACCGCCCGCAAACATACGAGATGTGTGTTCTCTTGTTCTACGATGGGCCGGTGCTGTCCCATCGAGCCATGGATGAACAGAGAGTTGAGAGTTTTGAACCGAGCCACCAAAGGGATAAAGCAGTCGCCTGTCCAAACATTTGGGGTCGTTTCGTATCACAAATGTGCTGAGCATGATTTGTCCCAATCGTCACAAATGCTATACAAAACATCACCCGATGCCTGATAAGTGGGCTGCTGGTGCTCAACAGCACAGAGGAAAACCGAGAGAACGAAAGAGGATTCGAGACGCATATAATATGCAAGTGAGGAGAGAAACGAACAAAGGTAAGTTCGAGGCAGTGGCATGAGTTGGAAGGCAACAGACCGCGAGCCTTCCAAACCAGAACGAGTCGCCCAAAACAGGAACGTGTAGTCATATACACGCAGGTAAAGGCAGGGTATATTTCAAACCCTTTTATGTTTTTTTTTTATCCAATAACCCTTTGAAATCACACCCATCCTTAGGGCGACGACAACTGCAGGCGTTGTCTATTAATATGCAGGTTCCATGTATGTATCCATGGATCGGTGAGCAGAACATAGGTAACAACGGGGGCTTCATAGCATATGCTATAGCACATGCTACATGCGGGTTCCAGAGAGGGAAGCAGGGCAGATGGGGCATCAAATACGCCGGGTGAGGGACGAAGGGACTCGTTCGGGTCGGACGTTCGTTGTTCGTCGTTGGCCACAATCGACAAATTTGAAAGGAAGAAGTGATTGACGATTGAAGTTGACGATCACTTGACGAACTTGGACCCAGTCCCAGTGAGAGGGAACGGAGGGTTGACGTATCGGACCGTATTCTTGTATCCAGCCATATCGAATTCCAGGCTTGCAACGGCTTTATCGTGGGATTTGCCGGTACTTTTGTTTCGAGTCGACATGCTAGCAATGATGTTGTCGGAAGCATAGTTGTCGACACGGCCCAGCGACATGTACGGAGGCTCTGGGGCGTTAGGGCCGTCCGTGGTTCTATTGGCATCACAACCGTTAGCAACATGTATCACTCGCCATCGACATCGCCGAACAACGAACGACCGACTTGAACGATACCTAAAGAACTAGAAACATACCCCGTGACCGAATCCTGTTGGGTAGCGGTGGAAGACATGATTACCGAGGGCGCGGAGCGACAGTCGAGGGATAGAGCGCACGAATATCGAATACGCTGGGTGGTTGTGGCAGTGACGACAATGAGCGAGCACCAGCGAAGCGGCAATCACGACGGCTGTATCGGACGACCGAGAGTAATAGTGATAGTGTGATAGAAGGAGAAGAGCTGAAGATGCATGGGATGGGAACCGTGCAGCATGGGAGCTCGAAAAGCAGTTTGTTCGGTGCGAACAAGGAAGTGAGAGAATCGGACGAAAAGGACGGAAGAGAAAGGCGGGATGCAGTGTGGTAGCGGAGACTGGCAACGAAGACGGACGACAGCAGCTTGCGAAGTGATTCCTCCAAGTCGCTTGTTGGTTGGGCGGAGGGAAAGCTGGTGTAGAAGAGATGTCGGAGTGAGTATGTATGTTGAATGATGGACAAGAGTAAAAAGAAAGTGCGGGAATCTCTGTCTTAATACCTGTGATGAACTGGTCCAGCATCGTGGAGGAAGACCAAGTGACGGAAGGTGCACTAAGATAAGATAAGTTCAGTCAGTACTGGTAGAAGTCGAGGCAATGTACGGAATTTAGTCGACTGTTCTTCACTAACGCGGGCTGGGTCTTGGGGAGGGGTCGCAGATGGAGGGTGTGCAAGTAACCTGGTGGATTACAGAATAACTGCGAATCTGAGCCCCTATATTCTGACTCCAACACAAACAAATTGTGGTATTCCTTTCTCTGGTTTATTTTCACCCACCGGGCAAGGTCAAGCCAGCGGGCACCCTGGCAATTAAACGTCGGGGAGGGTGTAGTGGAGCCCATGAAGGTGAATTCGAGGGCAAAATACATCCATACATTGGGAAGAGGCACCTGGCTGGCCCCTTCCCTGTCCCTCCACCCGTCTTGCTCAATTATCCCAAAATACATGCATCATCCCAACGCTGGAAGATGTGCCCCTGCGAGAAGTTGTCCTTTGTGACCAGGAGCCAACAAGACACACCATCCCCTCTGCATCCGTACTGCCCCCAGCCAGGATATACAAATTGTCTACAGGGCATTGCAAGACATGGGGTAATCCAGCCTACATCGGACCTCACGCTTGGGCTTTCATCACTGCAGTACCATACTGTCCTTGCAGACGAGCAGCACCAGGGCGACGTGACGGGTCCAATCCGGTCCTGGAGGTGGGGATAGGCTGCCCGGATCTCAATGGCAAGGTCAAATATCAAGTAAGGTCTGCGAGGGACAATGCTCCGTGGACACCACAGTCTGTCTGGACATTTCTGCTTGCGCACTGTAGCATGCCCAGACAAGTCAAGTCCTGCACCCCACACTTCCGTTGCAGCGCCCCCGTAGGACTGCTCTGTTCATCCGTGTTTTTCGTTTGCCGCATCGCGAGATTACATCTATCCGTGATATGCTTAATTGTTGGTGCAAGAGAAGAATGAGAAAGATGACTGTGCGAATTGAGGGCCTGTTCGGCAGAGTTTGATAGCAGCACACAGTAGGTAGTTCAACACAAGAGTGAGCCACTTTGATCCGTGTGTCCATGGATTTGTCAACTCTGTTGGTTGATCTTGGGAATTGACTGATGTAGGTAGCGGGTGACGATAGAGCAGCAGCAGGGTACTGTCAGATTACTCCCCTTTCTTTTTTTTCTCTCTTATTCTGTGCTACTTCGTAAGCATGTCTGTGATGAACAGGCGTGTAGGGCCACAGCAAGATGGAAATTCACAGCATTGCCAATTGCAACGAGCCTATTCGTCTACTATGGGAATATTCCTTCAAGATCTAAAAGTCAAGAGTAACAGGTCGATCGGCGTTAGTCCCCGTGCTCGCTCATGGGAGCTTCCATGCAAATGCGATGCGGGAGACATGGCGGAGGGCCGCAAACCCAGCATGATGGGTAAACTAGCTGACTACGTACACCCTAGTAAGGCAAGTCGTTGGCTTAGGGTTGCCTCGACCCCACTACTCCATGGTTCGCCCTACTGTAACGCGGGCAGCTGGGGTAGGTCGCTAGGTACTAAGCTACCTGGCCCGGGGTCATTATCGACAGGGCTGAAGATGGCGGGGGCCCCTGTTGCATGTACAAATACAGCAGACGAGTGATGGAGCGTTGAAGCAATCGGGACGGAGACCATCGTAGGCTTGTCGGCAATCAAGTACATATTGAATCGAGGATCCAAAAAATATTCAAGGAAACCCATCATCTGCAGTCTTCCTATGCTCGACCCTCTTACCTACCAAGGTGGGTAGTTTTCGGTCACGCTGAAATAAAACATGTCGCTATGAAAGTGAAATGTAGGCAGACACGACTTGGAACCTGAAAACTCAGTCCAAGCAATCAATTTATCGACAGCAACCCCAACAGTTTCCCAACAGCACTATTGAGTTGACATTTGTCAACCACATGGACCGGGACTTAGGATTCAACGAAACAAGGTATTGGTAGATCATCTTGTGAAGAGCCGAGTACGACAGAGCAGTTTCGCGCCTAAGCCTGACTCGATTGGCTCAAGGGGCTGCTCATAGGGTGTGGGAGGGCACTAAACGGGGTGTCTCTTTTTGAAAGAGCTCAAACCTCCCAAGACGAAGGGCATGGACAACACGAAGCAAAATGAAATTTGGGCCGAAGGGAGACGCCCGGCCTCCCGACGGCACGGTGGAATAGTTCCGGTATCTGCGCGGAACTCGGCTGTATTCCTTATCCTTTGTCCTTTGTTCTTGTGCGACACGCTCGTTTTGAGACCAGGAGCTTGGATCATGGAATGAACGGAAGCGCGGCGTCTAGGCCGAAAACACAACCGCTTGCAGACGGATCGATCCCCCGACGTTGGCCTCCCTCTAAGCCGGGCACCGAGAGTGGCTCTGGCTGTTAGACATCCCGGTATCTAGTGAGGCTCTTGCTAATAACGAGGTGGCTGCCGAGAATCGGGGCGCTCCAAACCTGGCGGGCTACGTATTTGTCTCCCGCAACCTGACTGTCTTAGCGACTGATGCGTCAGCAATCGATCAACGTTTGTAGCAGGTCTTGGCTACACTTTTCAATCGTGGTCATGCCGGTGGTCCCTCTTGGAAAATGCAGTTATCTTTTGAGAAGATCGCGGTTCGGGTGTCTGGTCTGGATCTGGAGACTTTCTAGAGATCTTGTCACAACGCGTTGCACATCTGAGAATCCCAGCACCGCCCGGTAGATTGAGTTCATAGACCAGGCCATGGATGCAGATCTTAAGCTTGGAGGGAGACAACGAATCCATGTATGTCCACGTTTTCCACCGGACGCACTGCCCATCAAGTGGCTGGTGACCGGTTTCCACGGTACATACAGAGTAGAGGGCCACATTTGGAGTCAATGCTTTCTGACTGACAGGCGTAGGGAAATGGCTAGCTAAGGAAGGTTCAGTCCAAACCAGGGTCAATGGGGTCCACTACTCGATTTGGTGTGTTGTCGATGAATAAAATACCGAGTCTGCTTGGATGGATACAGGCTGCAGACCGACATTACGACTTTGTTAGGCGGCACTTGGAAAGGGAGGGAGGGAGCGTGTGCAAAACAAATAACTCGAGCTCCAGTTGTTCGGCCGATTCCGAATCGAATGGAAGTGTAATAAGCAACTCTGAAACTCAACTCCATGCCACGAGGCAGGCTGACACAGAGGACCACTTTATTCAACTATCTAACGGATCCTGGCCTTGTCGTATATTGCTCAGCGTCACCAAACCAGACCAAATCTTTCCTTGTCAAGTTAGCCGACGCCTCCATCCAAGACGCCCCCCCCTTCCCTTGGACTCTACGCCTAGACAAGAATAGAGCATTAACGCACAACGAGGCGATCCATCCTAGTCTAGCTGGAAGCTGCACTTTATCAAAGCCGGGGGCCAGGGGAGGAAGGGTGGAACAGACCAGAGGGGCTTCCCCGTTGTAGATCGATCATAAAACAAAACAAAGAATAGTACATTAGGTAATAATAATTATAGTCAGTGCCTACGGGGCTTTGCTTGAACTTACTATGTATGACACACTTACTGCCCGCTGGCGGAAGGGAATTTCTTCTTTTCCCTGTCCACTGTCTTGTCCCCCTCTATGTACGGAGTACAGTACGGTAATTTATTCTTTAACAGGGGACGGGGGTGGGCGCAACAACCACTAGCTCGCTGTTTTTCTAGAAGTCTTCAAGTGGACGTCACACCGTTTGCAGAGAGCCATCTCAATCGGCATGCACATGCTGGGGTGCAGCCAACCTACGACAGGTTCAAAAATGGGTGCCGTGATATCCTCCTGAAACAGCCTACCTACTTCTGGGCGGCCAGGCAGGAAGTCCCTTATCTCGGTTCTCCATCAAACCATGGATATTTCTGACATGAATGACAGGGCCAGGTCTCTAGCGCGATGGCATCACTTACGCAGACAAGCCACGGCCGTAATCGCCTCTGGTGATCGGCAGCGACAAGATACTATGTAGCTCACCGCTCGCTCGCATATCCTTTACCTTGAAAATCATGGCCAGCCACAGGCTCCGGACTCAGGGGAGTGATCCGAGCAGCAATTTAATCAGCCCCAGGGGGAACATGCAGGTCTAAGACCTGCACCTTTGTTTGTTTGTCTTGCTGAAGGTTTTGGCCAGGTACGTACGTGATCAATTTGGGTAACCACCTAATTACAGAGTACACGCTGCATCTTTGTAGATTAGTGTCGTGACCCGAGGGTGTCCAAGGCCTCGACATGGATGAATTAACAAAGAAAGAGGCTTGAGCCTGCTTTTCCTCTTCTCTAAAGCTTGTCAGGATGATCCAGCAGACTCCACTGTAAATTGAGGCCACCCACGCACAATGGTCGATGGGCTTTGACAATTTGGTCCAAACGGACCAAAACTAATGATACATCATGTTCCAGGTTGTCAAAGGCAGCGGCTTGCATCTGTCTTTCCGATGTTGACCTCTGTCTTTTGATGTTGGCACTAAAGCTACATCGAACCGTTGGAGCATTGTGCGTCTCAAGTTGCACAAGAAGGAATCGGACAATGCTTCCCTGGAACTGCAGCTGTCGAATAAGACAGCTATTGTGACCATCATCAGCGGCGCCAAAAGAAAACAATCGATGATGCATCCCTTTGTGGATACCGGGGCAAAAGACAGAGGCTGTTTTCTGTCTCGTGATAGGACTTCTCAAGATCAAATTATGGTTTATCTTTGTCCCGTTACAAGGAACAAGGAACAAAAACATCAACGCTTGCTACAATAAGCTCTACTAAAGCGGTTCTTTATACGGATAGCGTCAATGACAGAACCCAAGCAGGTTAGCGCTGAACGTACCTTGACCAAAGGGTTCAAGTGTGTACCGATGGACCGGGATATGTGGTCCAGTTTCGGTGGCTTGACACGCACGACGCACGACGCAAGACCTCATTTCATCTCATGCCAAGACTGTGACGATCAAACATTCAGATCCCAGAGCTAAACAAGTCGCTCCTGTTCCTGGATGCAATCCCCGCGGACGTACTTGTGCGGGCTAGCCCGGGGCGACAAAACAAAGGGGAACGAAGGTTAGTAAGTCCGTACATGAGGCCAAATCATAACTTTTGGCTACTAGATCCCCATGTCAGGATTAACGGGCGCTGACAGGGACCAAACTCAGCTTGAAACGGCTGTGATGCGATTAACATTTGCACTGTAACATCCGTAGGGATAAACTAGCCTGCGTGTACAGCGCTGTGTGTGTGCCAAGGGACATGAGAGAAGATATGGGCTTGGGGTCCAAGGACACATTCGGCGTTACCGAGACCGCCTCTTCCTGACTGGTTCTCGGATCGAGTGTTGACGCTGATAGACAAGGCAAGGTGAGGGAATGGAACCCCGGTGACAAGATCGTTCAAGTTGACATGGATACGATGTCAGATTCTCGCATTACGTGGTCAAGGTTGTTGTTTCACGTCACATCGATGAGTTGATATGGGCCGCTATTATTTCTAGGGAGAGGAAGATGGTGCATTCAGGGATCGTTCCTAGAGGACACACAATACACAACGATGGGTAGGCACGCTGACATGCGTAGAATGGGCAACCAACCCCCCAGCCTCAATGAATAGGTCTTGTGAGAGTACAGGGGGGTTCGCTCATGGAGGGTCTGTCTGCCCTGTACCTTAAGATGAGCCAGGGACCCCAACAAGGTGAAAACCTTCTGGAAATTCTGGAAATCTTCTGGAAGGCTATCAACAACTTGTGGGACCTGGCTGGGGGGTTACAACGCTGACATGCAAGCAAAAAGTACTGCAACCCTCAACAACCTGCTTTTCTATACAGCTGACCCCAATTGGTCTGCACCTTGACCTGCAAGCCGCGTCTGAAGTCCCATAAACTACGCAAGAGTCTGCAGAAGCGCATTGATCATATACAGAACCTTCCGCTCATGATCCCATCATCTGGAGGATTTGGAATTGCCAACGCAAAGGGCGCTTATCACGCAGACGCCAACAGCCTATAGCACGACTGCTATAGACCGTTACACGACTTGGGGTAACAGTATTGACCGTACCCCAGGCTAGGAGGTGTCACAAGTGGCGCGGCGAACGCGAGTGTCACATTCTAGAAAGGAAGGAAACAAAAGAAGCTTTTAGGTCTTGTACAACCAGTTTGTTGTGTTTGATTGCGTTTAGATAAGAGCTTACATTGGTTGGATACAATCTGCCTTGTCAGACCTCAATTCAGCACAGCGAAAGCCTTGAGGCCTGCTACGTCAATTGCACTTTCAGACAGATGCCAGAAGATGCACATCACCAGGCAGTCGAATTAATTCCATGTTTTTCTCCTAGACCAGAACAGGCATCGACTTCATGGCCCGCCTGGCCAGTAGCTTGTATTACATCTCTCCGCTGCAGACCCATGTTCTGTGTGTAGATCGCAGCGACAGGGCCAACCTCGATGATTGTTTTTTATGCATGCCACTTCAAAGCCAAGCAGGCTTCTCTATTAGCCAGAGGCAGTGTCCTAAGCGAAGAACCATCATCTTATCTCACGTCGCAGGAACCCCATGTCTTAGCTTGATGCGTTAGTTTTTACGATCGACTCGAATAAAGCTAAATCGGTTAATCGTAAGCTAAGCTTTGTTTCGTGGCTTAATTGAGCCTCATAAAAATAGGAAGAGCATGTCTACATTGCCAACTTGGGCGATGGTCTGGTTCACCGGTCGCTCAGTTGACTCGTATGTGGCTTTGGATTATCAAATTGACAGGGAGAGACAAGCAGATTTGTTTCAGAACCACGGACCATCTTGCGTAATTCATGTAGTTTGCGTTCCTGTCAGCGATTGTCACATGGCAGAGTCCGGCATATCTGACAACCCTACTGTAGCACACGCAAGTTCTGAGACTTTGGATACCGAGGAAACAACGGTGATGCGCACTGTATGTATCGTACTAGGTTCTAGCTCGAGATATGTTGGATATCTTCTCAAGTATAGGGTACTCTGGCATCACACGAACTACTGCCCTTTCTTGTCCTGATCCATACACAGATCAGGAATACAAGTCCTGTAGCTATATCATCTTGAAATTTCGCTGCCTAAATTACAATCATATCTGCAGGACAGTTGATTTGTGGGGTGTAGAGACTATCCAGAATGTTGGTTGTCAAGTTGTGACTAGAGGATGTGTACTGGAATTCGAATTCAAAATTCAAATTGCTAGCCCTGCCAACCTAACAATTGTGTTTTCACTTCTCAAAATCATATAGCTCATGTAATTTCCAGGATACTACTGTCATCTTATTACTCGTACCTACTAAGGGGGAAGGTGTCTCGTAAGTTATTCTTCATGAGTTGACTTATACCTACTTGGTCTTTCGTCTGTTGGCGAGTCATGCCACTAAGTTGGAAAAGGAGATGCTTATAACAGCACTGCCCCAGAAACCCAGCAATAGAAGTAAAAACAGTATGAACTTTTCATACGAGGCCACAAGGCTTCACCAATTACGAAACTCTATATCAGTTCTTTGTCTTTCATAACTACCTATCCTGGAATACTAAAGCACTAGAGCACCATTAAAGTTTGCAAAAGACTCTGAAAAGAAATGAGAGTCAAAGACTGCATTGGTTTGTCTTTATAGTTATAATTATTGGTTAGAAACAGGAGCTTCCTTTGATATTTGGAGATGCACTCGTTTAACCTCACCAGCAAAACGATAGCGGCAACGTCTACCGTTTGAAATAAGAGCCGTGCTAATCATCTTAATGGGACAACGTTTGATTTTACTTACAGATTAACTCTCTTCAGCTTGTGAGTGTTTAACAAACTTAATGCATAGCCAGGGGCCATTACCGGTGACGCTCGTTGTATTATCAAGTGATATATTTCGAAGATCTATAATTGACATGTTAACAGACTTCACAATTCTAAATAAACAGACAGCTGTGCAGTTAAGTTCATATTGGCTTATTTATCCCGATGAGAGTTTGTGAATAAATCAAGAACAGTAGTCATCAAGGTTCAGTCTATACAATAGAATCCAAATCTTGTAATTTACATAATACCCATGCCAAAACTATTTCCCGCACGCCATTTGTGGGAGGATTCTATCTTAATATTCCTCATACAATATAACAAATGAAATTGTCCGTTAGACGTCATACTCAAACACATGCTCCTAATCTGAAACGATAATACGCCTTGCCCCTGTTGTCGTCAAGCTCTTCTTTAGCTTCTAAGTATTTTTTCGGCACCTCAAGTGCCTCTGTCGTATGGTGGAGAGTCTCTGTTTGCCTCTCAGATTTGCGGGTGTTCTGGATGTGCCGTCCGCATATGTCGGTCAAAGTTGTCCTTTCGTGAGTAGACATGGCCTGACATGGCCTTGCGGCATCCGTCCACCTTGCATTGGAAGCCCTCGCCTTTGCGATGTGTGCGCATGTGCCGGGTCAAATCTTTCTGAGTAGCGAAAGCAGCACTACATTGCTCGTAGAGACATGAGAAGTGCTTGTCATGGTACTTTTGGTGTTTTCTGTAGGGTGGTTAGTTATTGATGGATATTTCTGACAGAGATGGAACTGGGTTGGGAGCTTACGCGAGGTCAGATGGGCGTCTGAAAGACTTGCCGCACTTGCCACACTTGCAGGCATTCTGGTCATTGCCGTAACCATCGTCTTGCAAGTTGGGCGGACTTGAGGTGGCAACGGAAGAGGAAGATGGTGGTGCACCATTGTATTCCTGAGACTGCCACATGTGTGGATGGTCATCAGATTGCTGAGACTCAGAGTACCCTCCTAGGCTGTAGGAGTAGTTTGAGTTGGAGCTTGATTGGCCGGCGTAGTAGTTACCGAAGGCGTGGTAACGAGGATCTGATGATGTTGGCTCGTTGTAGTAGCTGGAAGAAGATGAGCCAGCCCATGGGTGGTAGCGGGAATCAGAATCTGAGTCTGAGTGGCGGAGTTGGTCGGCAGATAGCCCGTGGCTGTAGAGACTCATGTCGGAGAATTAAACAAGTGCTGCTTTTTGTCTTTGGGATGGTAGTAGTGCTGTGTCGATCGGTTGTCGGTATCCATTAGCGGGAGTAGACAGAAGCAATGAAAGTCGCCCCCGTATCTATATGTTCCATATCTCAATGCCCAACGTGCGGACAGCACAGGCGATACCCGAAGGGGGCTTCATGGTCAAATTGAATGTGTAGTATGTCATGTAGGTAGCCCTCAGTAGGGCTCTGGAGATGAAGCAAGCCAGCCCAGCATGATGCTATGTCATGCTACCCGTCCAATTCTTTCTGCAGACTGCAGGGGCAGGACGAGACGAGACCGCAAAAGGCGGCCCGGCTAGGTGGTTAGCGAGCCTGGTTCTGGTGCTTATGATACAGGGTCGATAGATTGTGTACTGCAAGGCCGGCGGCCAAACAAGAGGCTTTTGAGAGGCCCACGTCAGAGAGTGAGGAGATATTTGGGGAGGGGCAGTCAGGCGGGCTAAGCTGCAAGCAATGCCCAACGCATACGACACGTCGTCCCAAGGAGCCAATTGTAGAGCCACAGCAGAACCCAACGGTGAACTGCGGCCAATGATAAAGTGCAAGCCTCGTCTGCTTCTGGAATTTCTATACAGAATATACAGCGCTCCAACTTTGCATCGACACCGGTTTCAGCTTAGGCAGGATTCACTGGGCATCGATAGTGACAAGTGTGGGTTGGGAGATGGCCCTACAATACCTATGCATAGGGTCATCTTCTCGCCTAGGCCCACGTGGACTCTTTTCGTTTAATTCCCATGTTAGTGCTGTGTTGTACTGTAGTATTGGGTTCAGTCTAAACAATCGTCAGCAGTTCGTTGGCCATCGAACACGATGCACTCAATATCAGGCATACACGATCCCAAATTATGGACAGCAGTCATCATCCGAGACACTTCAGCTGGCAAGACCGAGACACTGTGACGTATTACTGTACATGTCACTCGGCAGTCATCGAGTCCAAGTGGACTCGAAATCAAACAAACGTTGAAGAAGATCGACAATGTGTCAACCACTACCGAGATATAGACCAGGACCCTTGGGTGGAGTCATGTCATCACTCAAGACCGAATACAGATGAATCATTCCCATCAAAAAAATCAAACTCAACAATTCTTCACAGGCCAAGGAGTTACAAGGGTTATTGCAATGTTTCTGTCGAGGACCATCATCAGTCTAAACTACCGCAAGCACTTTAACCTAACGCAAGTCTAAATTGTCAGAGTCATCTTTAGGTTACTTAGCTGTAGAGTAATTCAACTAAATAATAAATTCCATTAAATGCACCATAGATTGGCAAACTATACTCTAAATAATAACAAAATCCCAAGTCATTAGTTTGGCGCTAATTCTAGGAGTCTCCGGAACTATGCAAGAACCCGACGGCAAGCAAGGAACGTCCCGCTGCCAAAGTAATAAAAAAAAGGTACACTACAGTTTGCATAAAATGGTCTTAGTGCAGGTTTATTAATGTGTTAATGCATTCAGGCCTTATGAAGTCTCAGAATAGATCTCGTGATGTTTTTATGTGTAACTTGATCTGTGCGTCTTGGACCAAACTAATTAATCGCGACTACGGAACAGCCAGTAAATAAACACTAATAGTCAGTACTGTACCCTTCTGTACAACACAGAACGCGCGGACAGAGGGCAACGCCCGAATCATTTGCTATAATCACCTGCTTTGGGCTTTGGGGCGGTGCAGTCTTGGCCGTGGGTCGAGCTTATTGGCTGACCACCTCGAAATATACTGTACCTGCTACTGCTGTCTTGCAGGATTGGGCCCTGACTTGTAAATAATGTCTCGGCGACTCAGGCTGATACCGAGTTACACTGCGTAAAGTACGCTTCATTCCAAGCGCCTAACGAAAAGAACAACTCTAGAGTGTCGTACGACGGAGCGACCAAAGACGTTTTAATAGGCACGTCACAGTATCAACGGCGGCTCATCGTATCCCGCACGGTGATAGGACGGGATGACGTTGCCGTTGCCAAGGGTCTTGGGTTCTTGGGGATCTTGGACTGGGAAGTTACAGTGCAACTGCACTACCACTGGGCATCTGCCCGCGCAAACGCAAACCCCACCAAAAAGAGTCCCCTTCTTCCTCTTTCTTCTCCATCCTCCATCTTTTCTCTTCTCTTCCCTCCAAAGTAAGAGAAGAGAGCTTCAAGCTCTAAAATACACTCCATTAGTGAATTCTATAGCATCCTCGTATAATCAGCCAGTCTAGTCATCGCCATCGTCAAAGGCGACGTACACATCAAAGATGGCGGCCTTCCTCCGCAGCAAGCAGGCGGGCATGCAGAATGACCTATCAGCGAGCATCAGACCCGAACTCTTCATGCCCGATGATCAGGCTCGTTATGGCATCAACTCTCAAATCAGGTAGCTAAGCGCATCATCATCTCCCAACTTCCTGCCATCGTCATGTCCCAAATGAATAGACCCAGCTGACCCTGCCCTTTTACAGCTGTTACGCATACGACCCAGTCCAATCCCTCCTCGCCATTGGAACCGGTGAAAGCAAGTTCGGCCCCGGCAAGGTCTACATCTTCGGACAGCGACGTGTGCACAAGATACTCGAGCCCCCCCGATCCACATCATTCCAGATCGTGCAATTCTCGTCCAACCGCCTTGTCACTGTCGACGCGAAAAACGAGCTGGGAATATGGGACATCGATACCGGCGAGCGCGTCGCCGCCATGGTCGTCGCTGGCCAGGTCGTCTCCTTGGTCACTGATCCCATGCTTGATTGGGCCTTTATCGGCCTGTACAACGGAGACATTATGGCCTTTGACTTGGACAGAGGAAACTTGGCGCGCGCATTCAGACTACCCAATTTCTGGAAGGAAAGGAACCCCGGCGCAGCCACTTCCAACCTTATAACCATGTCACTCCACCCAAGAGATGTTGGCAAGCTCCTGCTGGGTTACACCCATGGTGCTGTCGTCTACTCGTTTAAGCAAGCCAAGGCTGTCAACTATTACGAGTACGTTGTTCCTGCAGGCGCCCCAGGAGGCAATGGTGTAGCTGTTGAGACTGTCCGAAAGCCACGACTTACACATGCGCTGTGGCATCCGTCTGGCACGTTTGTCCTCACCGTCCATGACGATGGAAGCTTGGTCTTTTGGGACCCAAAGGCCGAAAAGGTCGTCATGGCGAGGACCTTGACCGACTTTGATGTTGACCAGCCCTCATCCGCCACATCCGTGCCAGCTCTGTCTGAGCCCATTACTAAAATTGCATGGTGCTGCAAGGAAAACTGCGACGATAGCGGTCTGCTAATTGCGGGTGGGCAACGTATGGATGCATCGCCCAAAGGTCTCACATTTGTTGATCTAGGACAAACACCTGTTTATGCGACATCGACATGGCAAATCCTCGCAACTTACTGTCGTGGAAAGCGACAGTCTCTTCTCCAACTCCCCCCTGGTGCCCAGGCCATCAATTTCCTCCTCATTCCACGATTCTCTCCTCATTTCGGCGGCGCACAGGATCCAATCGCCGTCCTCGCGCTTCTGTCCTCCGGAGAACTCATCACCTTGAGTTTCCCTTCCGGCTACCCGATTAGTCCCACCAATCAGCTTCATCCGTCTGTTTCTTTTGTTCATCCATTCGTAACCAAGGTCAATGTCTCTGCTTTAGAACGCCCTCGATGGCTGTCCATGTTCGAGAAGCGTAACCAAGGTGAACCGCTTCTCAAGGGAGGCGCCGAAGCACCGCGACCTCGAAAGAGATTTGAAGAACGAACAATCATCCAAGCTGCCCATGCCGATAGCACCATCAGGATCTGGGATTCTGGACATGCCGACGAAATCGAGAATGGAACCCAGCTCCAAGTCGATGTTGCCCGAGCACTCGATCGATATGAAGATGTCGAGATCACTTGCATGAACATGGCAACCAGCACAGGAGAGTTCGTTGTTGGAACACGCACAGGGGAAGCCATTGTTTACCGCTGGGGCCAGAACCGTTTCTTTGGAAAAGATAGCATGCCAGAACTCGACCCCAATCCCAAGGGGCTGACGGATATTAGTTCACGAGCGGAACCAGGATTGAAGGAAGGCCTGCAACCACTTGTTCTATACGAGATGATGATGGGACCCATTACTGCTGTGCAGGTGTCAAATGTTGGCTTTGTCGCCGTGGGCTCAGAACTTGGATTCCTTACCTTGATTGATCTTCGAGGGCCCTCGATCATTTTCCAGGCACCCATGACAGACTTTGCCAAGCAGGATAAGAGAGCTTCCTTTTTGAAGGGCCACAGTTCTTCAGAGCCGCCGAAGGAGTGGCCAGTCGTGATTGAGTTCAGTGTCATGACTTTGGACGAGGATAAATACTCAAGCATTTGCTGCTTTGTGGGAACAAACTTGGGCAAAGTCATCACCCTCAAAATTCTGCCAGGCCAGGACGGCACATATACTGCGCAACCCGCAGGCGTCGTAGCATTCGATGGAAAGGTTATCTCGCTCAGTCCAATTGAAGCTGATACGGGCAAGCCTGCCCTTGCCACTGGCCCGATCGTGGCAGGCCTAAGAGAAGGACGCCAGGTCAACGGTGTACTCGTCGCAGGTATGTTTACTTTATATTATAACAGTCTTGGAAAGGAAAACTGACCATGATTTAGTCACACAAACGGAAATCCGAATCTTCAAACCCGCCAATTCCAAGGGCGCATCGAAAGAGTTTGATGACATCCTATGTGATGCTGCTTGCGTGGCAGAAACTGAACTACAGGGCTTCGCCGTGGTTGGTTTGTTCGGCGATCGAACTGCTCGTGCTTTCTCGATTCCCGCTCTCAAGGACATCGGAAAAGCCGATCTTCCTATGATAGACGTGACGAGGACCACCAACTCCACTGTAACACAAACTGGTGATATCTTCGCTTGGTCAGGACCCAGCGAGTTGGCCGTCATACATGTTTGGGGAGCAGGAAAGGGGCCGCAGCAATCTCCGGATACTATGATCAACCCCAAGCTTGAGTGCCCACCTCGTCCAACTATTTCAAATATGCAATGGATCTCGGGTAGCCAGCATATCACTCCTGCCGATCTTGACCTCCTTGTCGGTGGACCAGATAGACCACCAAGCAAGCGAATGATGGACGAGGCAGCTGCAGAGCAACGTGCGGCTCGAGCAGGTGAACCAGGTCCAGCTGCTGGTTCAAGCAGCCAAGAAGGATGGGGAGACTATCTAACGCGGCAGTTGAACGAAAGAACGGAAAAGTTGAACATGATGGGTGACAACATGGAAAATCTGCAGAACAACAGTGCTGGGTGGGCAGATGATGTTAACAAATACTTGAACAAGCAAAAGAAGAACGTTATACTGGGAGGTTTGAAGAGCAAGTTTTTCTAAAATGGGGTTATGAAATGTAGCTAACAAGGGCTACCTCGATGGACGAGAAAACTGGTCAATTATTTTACGATTAGATACCAATGTGATTCTGGATTAATCTGCCAATGTCTAGGCATTCACTGTTTCAGCCGTCCAGTTAACAATCAATATCGTCGCGTATTGTACAAAATTATATTTTTGAAATTGAGTTTTTATTCAGCACTTACCTAGTCAACTACCAGTTGTACTCGCAACTATACCCTCGCATCCAAGACCAGCAATCACGCTGGTCATTTAACTCTAAAAACCCAAAAACGAAGAGAAGGGGGTTGGCTGAGAACTAGTACCGGATCGCTTGGATCTGGCAGCAGTTTCATCCCCGTTGTCCATGTCCAGCATGAGCATCATTCTGGGCATCCGGATCCTTAGTAGGATCCCATGGCGCTTGAGCATAGTCTTGCAAAAGAGAATGATAATTCTGCGTAACATCAGTACCATGATTGATCGGGATAAGATCTCCGAATTGAACCTGCTGGGGGACCTGATAACGGCCATTGACAACATGATGAATCGCTTCTCCGTTCGCAAGCGCCGTCAGATTGGGCTTTCCACGCCTGGCAGGCCCCATCTTGGCCCACTCAGCACGACTCTCGAGACCGTCGCCGTCAGTACTTTCAGGCTGGAAAGAGAAATCAGACCTAACAGACCTATCCGAGCGCTCCGGCTGCTCCGGCTGCTTTAAGTGACGAAGGCTGGTGTGGTTCTCTCGGCAGAACGCATGGGCGGCGGTTAGTTCACACCAACAGTCGTAGGAAGCTTGTTGGCACTTCTCCAGATCTTGGACCAGCAGATTTCTGTCTCGATGTAGTCCGGCTCTGTCAGCCTTGCTGTCTTGATACGCATCTTGGAACTTATAGAGTCTTGGCTTGAGTTCCCCTACTTCGACATGGTATCGACGAACACGGTGCATCAATCCAATATTGAGGGATATAGAAACGATTAAAACCCCGCCCAGACTCATAGACAGCCAGAAAAGCTGCGAGCATTCCCGGGTGCAGTCGACGAGGGAAGACATGATGGCTTTTTCTGCGGGAAGTGTTAGCAAAAGGGGGGTTTGGGGGGTATACTTACCTGAGACTAGATATCTTGAGTGATAGATACCGTGTCAGTTTTTGTTGTTGATGTGATATCCCGAAGTTGAGTGAGCATGAGTTTTAGGGAGAAAAGGTTTTGATTTTAAACAGCAGACCTTACAGCTTAAATGGCGAAGGATCTTGTTGTTCAAAGATTTCAAAAATGCCATGGAAAGTGAAAGAGAAAAGTGTTACTGCAGTTATTGACATGTTGGCCCTTTGTAATATCACAACAATCGCTTTGTTGCTTGAACACTATGCTCAAGAACTTGAACGTGTTCGTATGACGTGTTCCAGTACGGCATGATTTTGAACACGAACACTCTTCTTTTTTTTATGAATGGACAAATTGTATAGAACACTGCATAGGAACAATTCATTGTCTCTCAAGTGCTTTGGTTGTTAGTGGTTGAATCTGTAGGCTTGTTTGAAATCTGCCAATTCTGCAGAGGAGACGAAAGACCAAATATGGTGGAACGCGAGAAACAAAGTAGTCTCAGACTTTCCTGCGAAGTCGGTCTTTCATATTCAGAAGTTTGAGCTGACTGAAGTGCGCTGCTGTGACCAAGGGTCGATGTGCATGCATGTCTGTCTTCGTTCAAGATCAGCTGCATTAAATCAAAAGGTAAACGTATACTATTGTATCTAACTATTTGATATTACCCTCAAGCAGGTTATAACCTGATCTAGTAAACATATTCAAAGTTGGGATTCTCCTTGTCCGTCATGTCTGTAAAAGCGGTTGCATTCGTAGTAACGTCATGGCCCGCCGCACGCAAAGCCTCGCGTTGCTTTTCCTTCTTCTTATTCTCCCACTTAAAGGCGTATCGAAAGACAAAGAAAAGAACAAACTCTATGCAGTTCGCTACAAGGAGCGAACCAATACCAAGAGGGTATGAGGGCGCTTGTTCGGAACGATAGAAAAACGGACTTGCAATGTTACCGATGCAGGCGCCAAACCAGATCATTCCGGAAACAATCATCTTCTTAGACTGTCCACCAGTGTTTGAGGTGATGAGGGATAGACAGATAACAAAGGATGCTTGATATGAGCCGGTAAGATAGCTGCGAGGATTTAGATGAGTCAAAGAATCAGATGAGGAACATAAAGGTGACTTACAAGCAAATCAAGCGACCAACATATGCATCTGCAGGAGCAAGAAGAAAACCAAGTGCTCCAGCAATAGTTGGGATCATAAAGATGGCGCTGACAAGCGTACGGCTATTGGGTGGCATGTACTTGTTCGCCAGAGCACCCAGACCAATCCAGATGACAACAAGAGCACCTTGGGGAATACCCAAGAGAGCTGTGTGCAAAGTATCGAAACCAAGTCCCTTAATAACAAGCGTCGAAAAGTTGGAAATGCCGCCATTGGGAACGTTGGACACAAAGCCGAGCAGGGTGAATAGCCAAGTCTTGTAGTCAAGATAGGCCTCCTTGATTTGCCCCCAGTTGATGGTGCGCTGCTCAATTCCTGTTTGGTTGCGTCGCATTCGGGCAATCATGACGAGCTTCTCATCGTGCGAGAAACCTCGAATAGTACGGGGTGAGTTCGGTAGGAGTAGAACGAGAACGATAGCCCAGGCTGAACAAAAGGCACCTACGACAAGGAACTCATATCTCCAGGACTGCAGTGCTCCGTTGATGTTACCAATGGCATATCCTGACAAGACAGTTAGCAAGTCTCAGGAAAGCCCAAATGGGGCAGTCACTAACCTATCAGGCCTCCACCAGCGACTCCTACGCCATTGAAGGCATACCAAGCTGAGATCCTGCTGGGTTGCTCCTCACGAGTAAAATACATCGAGGTGATGAGCATAAAGGCTGGGTCAGCAATGGCCTCAAAAGCACCTGAGAGGATTCGAAGAGCCAAAAGACCAGCGAAATTGTTTGCTGCAGCTTGTGTCATGAGAAGAGCACCCCACATAAAGATGTTGAAGGCCAAGTAGTATCCAGGAGGACTGCGTTGCATCAGGAGGTTCGAAGGAATAGCCCAAACAAGCCAACCAAAGTAGAAACTGCTCGAAAGCCAAGAGTATTCATCTCCTTTCAATTCGAGGTCATCCTTCAGTCCAAAGATGGCAGCATATGAGAGTGTCGTCTTGTCGACATAGTAGAAGAAGTAGCAAACCCCAAGGACGGGGATTATAAGTCGGTCCAGCTTCCTCCTAACCTTCTTTTCCAGGGCTGGATCGATGGAGTCGTCGGTTGGGTATTGCGCAAGAGCCTGTGCATAAATGCCATCCTCGTCCGGTTTGTCCGGATGGGCAGAACGAATGCTATCAACTCTAGCGATGTTGTCTTCTGTTTGTTCCATCTCTTCTGCGCGAGCCCGTTCAAGCTCAGCTTTGGTGGTGATATCACCAGCCATTGTGGAAGTGAGATGCTGCTATTCCTGATACGTCTCTAAGCGGAAGAGTTGATCTGTAGTCGTCACCTATCGTCAACCTTTCAGGAAGTGAGTTTCTACACGTCAGGATCGTTTTGTGAGTCGCAGTCGCACAGCGCAACCTCTTCCCCCAGGCCGAGAGCTCGGTTTATATATCCATACATGCATCTTTAGCTCGGTCTCTATGAGATTCAGATGCCGATCTCGCTACGACCCAAAGATCCTTCTCTTACCTCTCTTGGCTATCCTTAACTGTAATGAGTCGACGATCATGCACAGTTACCCCCACGGCGGCCAATCGTGCATAAAACTCCGGGATTTCGGCACTTAATCTTGTTTCCGATACTTATGGTTCGCCGAAAGATCCTTGCATACCAGGCACGAGTCAGTTTCTCGCGAATTGGCCATTCCTTTGTTATTAGCGGACTTCTCTTGTCCAAAATGCCCCCAAACCACAAATGCAGGCAATGTTTTGCATTCTACTGCGTTTGTTAAAGTTTTGCTCTGCCTTGTTAATCCCATTTATTGCCGGTAAGTGAGGGGAACCTGTGGAGATAGCCTGGGGTAAGTTCAACACTAGGATGTTGAACTACACCGTTCATGGCGTCACTAGAGATGATATGGAGCGTGGGGGCTTTGTATATTTGGGGGAGGCGTACAGCCTTTATAAATGTATTAATAGTAGTACAGTACAGTACATGTCTTTATCCAGAATGATGTTCATATAAGAGAAGCCGATGTGTGACAGAATGAGGTTACCACCTCTGTTTGTGGGGAAATCCCACATGACTGAAGTACAGTCTGAGAAATGAGTTTTAAGAACAAAGGGAGAGATCGATAGCCTCTCGGCAGACAATACCCCATGAGGGTCTGCATGGGAGGAATATAGAATTGGAAAATTAAGAGTGCTTGGTGTAGTAAAATAGTACGTGTCGGCTCGGAAATGGAGCGACGCAGGAGAAGGGGCATCAAAGTTGAGAACAGATACGAGAACCGAAAAGAAATAGGCAAGTTGACAAAGCAATCAACGTGTAGCATCCTTGAGTCGCCTAATCAATCAGCCATATGCCAGTGATCGCTTGTAGATCCCCTGACATGATATGTAGAAGTCGTCATCGGTAGATTCGAGCCGGTCGAGTAAGAGCTTTGGCGCGAATTGTCCAAGGAGATTGAGAGTTGGATGACTGTAAGCTAATTAGCATGAGCCTTGATAGGAAACTTGCCGTTGCAGAAGGAAGATCTCACTTTCATGTTGTAGTAGCGATGCTAATGGTGTTTTGCGTGTCAGTCCAAGTCGCAATGCATACTGGCCACGATATGGAGACAACAGAAGGGATGTATGTAATCAATAATCGCCGAACTGAGTGCCGATACCAATCAATTCAAATTGGATATCTTCGGTATATGTTCCAACCAGCCAGCTCTGTGGTGTTCCCCTAAAGGGTCCAGCCACGTTGTGCCCTTCGTTCCAGAATGCGAGTACGTGTCGACGTGGGCGATTCAAGTATGGGAAGAAACGATATAGCCACAAATCAAAGTTATGTAGGAAGAGAGAGGATGGTCCAAGACGCGCATCGCTGACAGGTCGGGCTGAGAATGGGTCACACTGGAGGGGGGCTTCGACAAAGGCATCAAGTCGGGACTGATACTCTTCGGTTGCAAAGGAATCGGATTTGCTTCCAGAAACTACAGAGTCCTGATTTTCGCAACTGGCACAGCTGGTTGAGTGCGTATCAGTCAGTGAATGGTTCAAAAAAAGATAGGTCCAGAAGGGTCGAAGTAGTGACACTGTCTTGGTAACAGAGGGGGGGCGAGGAAAGCCTACCATGAGTATGCATCACCATCAACAATGTTATCATTGATCGTCTCTTCCATTTACACACGAGTGGAAAAAGCTGATTTGTTAGCTTCGGCTTCGAACTGGAGGATGGTATAAGCTGATAGCTGGAGTTGTCTCGGTCGTGTTTGAGTGGTGTCTACCGCTGATGTGCTGGAGACATGTCTTTTAAATCCTTCTAGAATTGTGGACGCGTCTTTCCCAGGCACTACCTAAGGTAGGTAGCATTTAGACGTTATGTATATGGATGAAAGTGATTGTGGATCGCACCGAGAGGCAGCAGACGGGTTACTAAAAAAAAATAGGGACTTGAAGCAGTACAGACGAAATCATTAGTCCACTCTTAGGCAATACATACACCAAGAGTGGTCTAATATTTGTATCAACCACTAAATCAGTACCGGTTTTTATGCAACCCACCTGGGCAGGTACTGTCGAAGGTGACGATGTTGCATGGTCAGGGGGCGTGTGTTGATGGCAACGAGTTTCTGTGGTCCAGCTGGAGTAGTTCGATGAGCTGACAGGAACTGAGACAAGTTGAGACTTGTTGTCCCAGAGTCATCGCCATGTCTAAGATTTCTCGCGTGTCACTATCGGAGGTTATGTCGCGACGATCAAATGGGGTGTGGCATTTCGGACTCAACAATAATAAGGTTTTAAGAAGCAAGTGAGACAAGAGACAAGATGAAATGACAGAGTCGGCAACGTGAGTGCATTAGATTGATGGAGACATGGAAGGGGAAAGAGGAAAGAAGGCGAGCGAGTACTTTCCCATAGTTCAAGGGAGGAAAGACACAAGTCACCCGCGGTGGCGGCTTGCTTTGTACCCAGCATGCCAGCACCTTCAATCCATATCAAACCTCCCTCACCGCTACGGTAGGGTTCTCGTTGGCCTATAATCAACCATTAGGCAAGTCATAAGATTGCATTATGCAGCTAGACTAAGGCTTATGATGAGGATTCAGTTCCGTAAAGTAAGGCTGTTGTGTCGGAAAGCCTGCGATGTATCCGTTGTCCCGTTAGGGAAGATAGGGGGCGTGCTCAAGATACTACACTCCTACCAAGGAATATCCATCGCAACCAACAGCAGGCAAATTGGCTATCAACCAACAGTCCGCAGAGTGTTGCCATCTTTTCTTTCTGGTTAGCCTTGCCCAGCCACCATCACCTGGGAACTGACTCGAGGAGTGTTTGAGAAGTAAGAAAGCCCACCCTCCAGGCTCACATTTTACGAGCTTAACCATGACTGCTGTCCTCCGTATCATTTCCTTCACGTTGTGAGTGGCATCCTTACCTCTATCTATCAACCAAATTGTCGGAGTTGGCTGTGAACCAGGTCTCACCGACCCAGTCCGACTTTCCGTTTGCGGCGCATGTGAATCCAAATCCGGTCTTGAAGGTGGGAGGCAACTTGCAGTAGCTTTTCTAAAAGTTTCAAAAGGCTTTAATTAGAATCTTGGGGACCAAGCTTCAAACTGTCAGCGGGCGGATCGGGCCACAGGTGTTCGCTCGGGAGAAGCTCCTGAGAAGCCGGCCATGACTTTTGCGCCCGTTACATAACAGGGGCAAACTATCAATCTCATATTGGTATAGCCTGTAAGATGACAATGCAGGCTCATAAAGAATTATGTTTGAGATCGAGTTATTCTGGGGCAGTGTTGTGTTGTCTTTGTTTGTATTTGCCTAATTCCAAATCCAAAGGCCAAGCTGGTGACCGCCAAATGGCCTTTTATCTGGCCCAACAAACTGACGTCCAAGTTGATACACTTTTTTTAGCCTTTTCCCTGTGAAACTTAAAACGCGGCCCATAATGGATCAAATGAATTAAATCACGAGAGTTATCGGGCGCCTGATGAAACTCACTGCCTGCCAACTCATTCTCACAAAGTGCACAGCCTACCGCAAGGCTTTCAGTATCTGCACATTGATACAATAATTGAACACAACAGAGCCTTTGGGTTGACAAGATCTATTGTACATTGTCAAACTTGCGCAAGGTCGTCGTTGGATTAAAGTCGTGATTGAGTTTGGTCGTTAGATGTTAGCCTCAATGCTGGGGCTGCTCACGATAAAGTTAGGATGGTATGCAATGCATATTGCAATCTGCATAACGACTGTCACCAGTTTCGTCTCTTAGTATGCTTATTTAAAGTTTATGGTGTCTTCTGGAGTAACATTCTTGCCGTCTGGGGACATTTCTCACATGATAACAACCGCAGTGGTGAGTTATCCCTGTCTCTGACAAATGCTAATGAGTATTTTGTCAAAGCAACTAAAGCCCATTCGCTTGATATGTAAGTTTGATCGAACAAATGAATTGTTTCTGGTCATTGGTTGTTGTTGATGAAATCGTCTGTCATGTTGGCGAGTGAGACAAAATAGTAGAGCAATCACCGCACAAGCATTAACTGTGGTACTTTCATACTGCCTTCTCAATGAACAATTTACCTACTTGGAAGCTATTAATCATACTAAAGTTGAGCCTCAATTACCATTGACAAGTTCTATAAGTCATCAAGCATGGAAAAGTCAACACTCTCGTCGGTATCGCATGCCTCTTTAGACTGGTACCGGTAAGGACTCATAATCTATCAACTTTCAATGTCCACTTTTACCCGTAGTTTCGTCATAGCAAAATAATTCAACTGGACCAGCCCCAGGCTTTTAACAATTTAGCGTTTTAAATCAACGCTTTCCTACGGGTTTATTCCTCTTCCCCAGCGAATCGCCCGACATCGGGTGGGATGCCCCCCGGACCCTCCGATGGCCGGAACTACCTACGTATTATTGCTGCCCCTCGTTATGCGGGGCCAGCCAACGAACGTCAAGCTTGACTGACAAGAAAGGGAAAGAGGTGCTTGAAATTCTTTTGCTTGCTTTAGCTTTGGAGAATCTTTTTTTCGTTAACATCTGTAACTAACATATCGTCAAAGTCAACAATGCCTCAATCAGCTCTTCTTCTCGGTTCCGGCTTCGTTGCCACTCCCGCCGTCGAGGTCCTCTCCAAGGCCGGTGTTCACGTCACTGTTGCTTGCCGTACTCTCGCTTCGGCCAAGAACCTCGCCGGTACTTTCGACAACACCAAGGCCGTCAGCCTCGACGTTAACGATTCCGCCGCTCTCGAGCAGGCCGTCTCTGAGCACGACATCACCATCTCTCTGATCCCTTACACTTTCCACGCTGCCGTCATCAAGGCCGCTATCAAGGCTAAGAAGAATGTCGTCACCACCTCTTACGTCTCTCCTGCTATGGAGGAGCTCCACGAGGAGGCCAAGGCCGCTGGTATCACCGTCCTGAACGAGATTGGTGTAAGTTGATCCCCCAATGCTTCAATTGTAGCTTGCTGACAACTATAGGTTGACCCTGGGTATGTTCTTCGACAGACATCATCACCCCTGTCCGTTCACTAACTCTATGCAGTGTCGACCACCTTTACGCAGTCGACTTCATCGACCGCATCCAACAGGAGGGAGGCAAGATCAAGTCCTTCAAGAGCTACTGTGGTGGTCTTCCCGCCCCTGAGAGTACGCAATTCGTCCCAATGCCTCACTGTTCACAAAACTAACCACATCATAGACTCCAACAACCCCCTAGGTAACTCGAGCTTCAATTGCTACACCCAGTACAACTGCTAATTGTATACAGGATACAAGTTCAGCTGGAGCAGCCGTGGTGTCCTTCTGGCCCTCAAGAACAACGCCAAGTACTACGAGGACAACAAGCTCGTTGACATCTCCGGTGTCGACCTCATGAGCACCGCTCAGCCTTACCACAGTGGATACCTGGGATTCAACTTTGTCGCCTACGGCAACCGAGACAGCACCGGTTACCGCGAGCGGTACGTTGCACAGTACCCCCTTCAACAGCAGTGACTAACTTTTGCAGATACCGAATCCCCGATGCCGAGACCGTCGTCCGAGGAACCATGCGTTACAACGGCTTTCCTCAATTCGTCAAGGCTCTTGTCGACATTGGTTTCCTCAGCACCGATGAGCAGGACTTCTTCAAGCAGTCCATCCCCTGGAAGGACGCTCTCCAGAAGTTCATTGGTGCCAACTCATCAAGCGAGGAAGACCTGACCAAGGCTATCCTCTCCAAGACCTCATTCAAGGACGAGTCTGTTAAGAACCAAGTGCTGGCTGGACTCAAGTGGAGTAAGTCTATATACTTGCCAGTCATCTGAGTGTATGCTGATATTATACCACAGTCGGCGTCTTCTCCGATGTTAAGACCACCCCCCGCGGAACTGCTCTCGACACCCTTTGCGCTTCTCTTGAGCAGAAGATGGCTTACGAGAAGGGTGAGCGTGATATTGTCTTCCTTCAACACACTTTCGAGGTCATCAACAAGGACGGCAGCCAGAACACCTGGACTTCCACTCTCGTTGAGTACGGTGCCCCTGAGGGCTCCGGTGGTTTCTCCGCCATGTCCAGACTAGTCGGAGTTCCTTGCGGTGTTGGTACGTTCATTCTCCCCCTTCCATGATTGATGTCTAGATATACTGACATGTCAACAGCCACCAAGATGGTCCTCGACGGTACCATCACAGACAAGGGTGTTGTCGCCCCTGTCTACCCCAGCCTTGCCCGAACATTGATGAACGAGCTCAAGAACAACTACGGGTTAGTACTCCCAATCTGGATTACTTAATGCAGTTACTGACAAACCACAGTATTGAGTGCAAGGAGAAGATCATTGCTTAAGCGACTTAAAATACAGCGGACATCATACAAGGCTATGTACAATATCAAGCCATTTGAGGGGTCCCACACGCGAGACTAAAAGTAAAGTAAAACGAAATGAAGAAAGAAATAAAGCTTAATGACACTCAAGTACTAAAATATTCTTCATCTCGCTGATGCAATGTGATATGATATTATATTAAGCCGAAGCTCTATGCCGACCGCCCATTACATTACCCCTTTTCTATGCTTCGAGTGTAAAGGAAAAGATAAATGCGCCACATCTAACCCCCTATGAGTAAGAAAATCGTCCCCAAGACCTATAAAAGAATGAAGGTCAGGGAGAATGTTAGAAAGAAGGATATAAAGCTTGCGCTTTGGATCTTGATCGCCGAGTTGACGATGACGGGAGGTGTGTCGCCTCCGTTTCCGTTGCCGTTTCCATCAGAACCGTTTTGACCGTCAGAGCTATTGCCTGAGCTGCCATCACCACCTGATCCTCCATTGCCGCCGTTACCCCCGGAGCCGCCGTTACCCCCAGAGCCTCCGTTACCACCATTGTTGCCATTGCCGCCGTTACCTCCGTTCCCTCCGTTACCTCCGTTACCGCCACTGCCTCCGTTGCCTCCTGAGCCACCATCTCCGCCGTTACCTCCGGAGCCTCCGTTTCCACCGTTTCCACCGTTTCCTTCGTTGTTTCCATTTCCACCGTTGCCCCCGTTTCCGCCATTACCTCCGTTACCTCCATTGCCGTCGTTTCCATTGTTGCAGTCCTTGCAAGGAGGGTTGGGGACAGGGACGGGAACAGGAGCAGGAGCAGGCTTACCACCATTGCCGCAGCCACCAGGGGGGCAAGTAGGAGCCGTCCAGTTACCGGTACCGTTGTGAGAACACCCATAGCAAGGCTTCACAATGGGCTTGTGGACAGGATGACAGTTCCCACTGGGACACTTGTTGCGGTAAGGGCAGTTGACAACATGGGGTGGGCATTCATGCCAGACGTCGCCGGGCTTGGGTCCGCCAGTCTGGACAGGATAGGCACTGGACATGGGAGTTGGCGTAGCGCTCGGGAAGTTCTCATAAACAATCTGAGCATTGTTTCTCTTGTATAGATCGTAGATGGGCCATCCTTGCACTGAGGCGCCTCCACATGTCCCCTTGGACTTGTCGGCTGGATCGCACCATTGAGTACAGAGAGCATTGTCAACCTTGACGACACGGTAGGTGATAGGGCGATCGGAAAGGTCAAGCCGGTCGCATACACAGCTATTTCCACGAAATCCGATGATATTCCCGTTCGATGAGCAGGTTGAAGCACATCCCGTCTGGCCCAGGTTGAACTGTCTAGGAAAGGTTCCAGGCCTGATGGCCACACAGCCGAGGTGTTGGAAAGCCCTGTTGGCTGTGAGAGCAGGATCGGGGATTGATTGGGCAGAGATGCCAGCGGCCAGGATACTGGTAAAGAAAAGTGATGGAAACATTTTGACAATGTAGAATACTAGAAGGAAGGAAAAATAAAGAGTGACTGACTGAATGACTTCAAATGCACAAAGAATGAGTGAGTGAGTGGGTGAGTGAACGAGATGATTCGAAAACAAAAGACTGAGAAGTAGTTGGTATTTATCTCTTCTTCAAAACTCTTGGCCTTGGGACTTTCTATTGTTATGATGCTTCAAGTTGACTTGACTCCGGAACCATCCATCAGCATAGCCTAGATCCAAGTACTGCGTTTGGGTTTCTGATGAACCGATCAGCCGCTTTCAGGCTCGCGAGAGAGTCTGAGACAACTAGTTCTCGTAAACGGGTCATGCCGAAGGTCTCATCGAGGTCATTTCATCGACGTTAGGAATGGGCGTGTTTCACTTCATCGATCAGCGCCGTCGATCTTGAGCCACGCTTGGAGACAGAGCATCTGTCTGTATTTACCCTACAATGAAGGATGTAGTAGAATATCTCAAGTTATGTTTTTCTGGATGATGGTACGGTATAATCGATAACGTCGCTGTCATTGACCTGTATGCCTACTTGGGAGTTCTTTCATGTCTACGCCTAGACTTGTCTGCTTCTCTCCGTCATTAGCATTGGTCGTCTTTCTCGTAGAGTTACCATTTTTCTACTGTTTTGATGACCTTTACTTATTGCCTCTTTCTCTCACTGAACTGTTAATCTCCAAAGGCTTTACTGCTTGAAGCAAAGGAGGTGGGCATCTGAAATGGCCCCGTCCATATTGACTGAGACATTTGCCACTACCGCAAGCATCTTGTCTGACCCAGTATTTTGCTTCCGGACCTCTAATAAATGTTACATCGACACACGTAAAATTGTCGTGGCCCTCAATCTCTTTAGGTACAGCAAACCAGCGTAGGAGAACAAGGTCTAGCCCAAGTCTCTAGCTGGATTCTGACAAGACACTGCAATATCTCACAGCTTCGACTGTTCTTGGACAGCACTTTCTACTAATACGACTCGGCATCCTATACTTCACGAAGCAAGAAAAGACATTTGCCAGATCACATGGTTAGAATTGATCTCGAACTATTGTAGGTAAAACAAGTAAAATCAACCTCCGCCGCCACTTCCCGCCAAACCGGTCGCCCCTTTTAGTTTTTGTCTTTCTGTACTGCTGTTGCTGCTTAAGTACCAGCTATGCTTCAGAGAAAAGATCGCTTGCATTGTCCATACCCGTCCCTCCTCCCTAGCGATCGCCTCTCTCTCTCCATCATCATCCTTCACCGGTCATTGCTGTTCATCACTGTCCGTCCCCTGTTGCACGTCTATGAATCTCATTCAAACCTTGCATCAACGCCATTGTTCTGGTTAGATGTACCACATGGTACTGCGGAAAAAATCTCGTTGGCGCTTCTCGCCATCAGCAGGAGTCTGTCCACAAGGGCCTCCTAGACGGATCAGGGGGGGTGCATCAGCGGTCCTGTTAGGAGCGTCCGAGGTGATGCCATGGGCTTGCTTCTCCCGAATAATCTCATGCCCCTTGGCACCGGTTCTAAATCCATCACTGGTTGCGACGTTCTCGTGTGCACGAGCTCGGTTGCTAGCGAGATGCGCGTAGTAGACCGCCGGGTGAAGGGAGACGGGGGTGGTTGAGCGGGCGTAGGAATAGCACTGCTGGTAAATCATCTTCTGCAGATCATTCACTGGCATAGCCATCTCATCCAGAATCACTGAGTAGTGCACGGGGCGTGCAGTTCCCTGGATAGCAACATGGGAGTTGAGGTAGAAGTCAAACATGAAAGGGTGGGTAACTTCCTTCTCAACCAGAGTACCGGGCAAGGGATTTCCGTTCTTGTCACCCCTCTGTGGAAAGAAGCGTACATGGTGACGCTTCGTAGCGATGATGACTGTCATCTTGGGAATCTTGTCGGGGGGGAGGCTGCCTCCAAAGAATTTCTTGATTTCGGATACCTCCTGCTCCAATACATGAGCGAACTGGCCTTCACTAACTCCATCTCGCATGTAGATCAGATGAGCAGGTATCTTTCCTGGGTGGTTGTGTCGCCACTGAGGAAGAAGTTCTGCAAACATGAGTCGAATGTTGCTGGGGGTAAGCATCTCGACGCGATATCCATTTGTCTGAGCGACTGCGGCGTATCGAGTGGCATTGGGGTCCACAGACATGGTCATGGAAGCAACTGAAGCAGTCGCACCACCGGGAGCAGCGTGGGAGACATCGCAACCTACAATGATGGTTGGGCGGCTGTCGGGGAAGAATGTGGGAGTCTTCCACAGAGGAGGCGTGCAGGCAGTGGCACCACCAAGCTTGGCGTTCACCTTCATGCAAACGTTGGAGTGGTATTGGCCATTGTTCTTCTGCACATGGCTACCAAGGACAACCTGGCTGAGAATGCCGTATCTGCAATCAGCAGACTTCTTGAGGCGCTCGTAGGTACCACTGTTCTTCTTGGACACGACAATGAACAAGAGTTGTGTGTAGCCTTTTCGGCGAGTGATCTCCTCATGAGCCCACTCAACCAGCTTTCCGGGTTCAAAACGCAGGTTGCTAGGTGCATTGAGAAGCATGGGGTCTCCAGTCACCTTGCCGCCATGACCAAGGAAAGTGGTCTTGAATGTTGTGGCGAATGCTGAAAGAACAGCCTGTGGGACAGGTGCTTCACAGGCAACAAAGCCCCAGTTCTGGAGGGGGGCGGTGTTCTGCTTGAAGAACTTCTTTCCTCGCAAGTCCCAGCGACCAGCGAACTTGGGTTCCGCTGTGCCCTGGCCAAACCTGACAGTAGGGGGAGGCAAGATACGAGCCTCGGTCTTCGCAAACTGGGCTTCGAAATTGACACCATACTCCCTCAGATAAGGATCTTGACCGATCTGAAGAGCGGCAGCTCCCTTTTGGATGTCGGCTTTGCGTACGGCAGGGCGGGTGACCGCGATCTTGATCATCGCAGCTGTCTGGTCGGGGTTGAGCTTGAATGGGTATCGTTGCATGCTCTCAACGAAGGCAAGCTCCATGGGAATGAAGCCACCCTTTCCAGCGTTGATAAGAGGAAGGTGGGAAAGTCGCAGGGTGACATTGTACATTTTCTTGTAGTAGTCATAGACGCTGATGTCCTTTCCATCCTTCTCAAAGGTGTGGGTGCGGGAGGTGTGACCAGCTTCACCAAACTTGGCATCGAATGCAAAGTCCATGATCGTGTACAGCTTGTCCTCGTTTGGGCGGCCCTTGTGCTTGATCTTGAATTTGAGGCGTCGCAACTTGCGAAGTTGCTTGAAGCCATCAGATGACTCCCACCCGCCACTCCTATTCCTGACTGGCTTCAGGATCTCATTGAGAGTCGCAGGAGTGTGTCCTCGGAACTTGCTTGGGTCAATGGTAGCAAGAAAGTTGCAGGCCATCCTGTCCAATGGCTGGTTGCCAATCCAGAAACAGGTGTTGGCGACATCAATGTTGTAGCCAAGTCCGACACCACCTTGCTTCAAGTTGTCACTCATTCGGATTGAAGCGTAGGTTCCCTTGTGGACCTCAACGATGGCTCCGTCTTGAAGAGGAGCTCCAGGTCGACCAGTTTGGTAAAAGTTTCGCTTGATAGCAAGTAGGTTCCTGGAGGGGAACTGTCGAACAAGGTGATCAATGAAGTTCAGTGCCTCTTGAACACTGTTATTGAAGGACATCTTGTGAGACAGATAGCCCTGCAGAGCAGCAACTTGGATCTCGGTGGTCTTTCGAATAGTGACTAGGAACTTGCCACCATCCCGAGGCTTGGCTCCAGGAGGACGTTGGCCTTCGTCTAGATCGACACTGAACCGAAGTTCACCACGGTCGACAAGCGCGGGGCTCCATGCCAGTTTCTTACCGTCGAAAAGCCACATCTCAAGCTTGTAGGGCTTCATGGTCTTCACGGTAACAGGATGAGCCCAAATCTTCTTCATGACCGGACCGATCTTGTCAGGGCTAGGCGAAAGTACAACCTGAAGTTGTTGTTAGCATGGGCCAGCACTAATGAATTCGATAGATACTTACATCGTACTGGTAGATCTTCTTGTTGAAGTCGAACTTGGTCATTCGGTACTGGTTGACCTCGATGTGCTCAGGCTTTCCCTCAGTGTTGAAACGATTGTTTCTTAAAGTAAACATATCCTTTTTGGTCTCGGAAATGTACGCATCTGGAGGTAGTTCCATTCGTGTGTTTCCCTGGTCCTCCTGCTTTGGAGGCTTCGCAGGATCGTAGCCCAGGGGCTTTGCATAGCCGCCAGCAGGTCCACTACCAGAGCCAGTTGCCGATCGGGCTGGGGACTGTGAAGGTCGCCTCCCAGGCCCTGAGGGACCCCCTGGAGAGGGTGAGCGCCCTCTATCAGACATGGTGACAGATGAGTCTGAAGAAGTTAGTCGATGTGTGCGCGTGTGTTTCAAGTGAAGTTGGAGTATGGAGAAGTGTGTGGTGAATGTGTGTGGTAGAAGTGTGAAGAGTGGATGAAGAGAGACTTCTAAGGGGAGAGGGGGGGTATTTATAGCCAAAGGAGACAAGATGTCTGAACTTTGGAGAGATGAAATAGAAAGGACTTACCGGTCGCAGAGGTGGTGTTTGTGCTCGCGCTCAAGCGAGAATACAGATGCTGAAAGCTGGCGAATGTAAGAATGTGATGTAGGGCAACAGGGGCTTGTGTTTGAAGAGGATAATAGAAGCTGTTGTTTGTGATGTGTTTTACCAAGCTTGAAAGGTTGTTGCTAAGCTTGTTCAAGGAGGAAGAGATGCGGTGGGTGGTGATGAGAAAGGAAAGAAGAAGAGAGGAAGAGGGGATTTTATAGTCAGGATATCACACAGAGCAGAGAGGGTTAATGACTCACTGTAAGAATGCCCAAAATGTAAAGAGGAAGGCAGGAATCCTAAGTTTAGGGTGCCTTCCTAAGGTAGGGGAGATGTGCTGCTTCTCTTAGGGTGGTGGCAATGAGGGAGGGAGGTGCACAAGGAGAGAAGGAGGAGGTTTGGATGAGAACTGGAGAAAAGAAAAACAAATCACGTATGCAACCACCAAGCACTAATGCTCCCGCATAACCGATATCGGATAGCAACAAGCAGGTGTGGGATTTGTTCTGAGATTTGAGGAAGGAGACGGGCATTGGCAGGCTAAATCACGAGACCTAAGCAGCTTCTCAATATGCAAATTCACCACAACAAAGGATCTAGTCTCATATTTCATTATCTACAAGTAATAAAGAGCTCTTTTACAATGTATTAGAATACAATTCAAGTCTTTAAAGATGTCGAGGTGGTTATAAATGACGAGTTACGGCATTGTATTTCACCCTGTATGCAGGGGCCACTACTTGGTTTGGGGCATTTATTGTTTATATCAAAGCACTGTGACATAACTGACAAACATAGCACCAAAAGAGAAGTAGCGGCATCGGATATTTGCACTGCATACCCGGATAAACAGGGCAAATACTAGTTGCATTGCTGTTAGGAATAGCAACATGCTTAACCAGTTGGGGACTGTTTCTGCATATACCTCCGACCTCATCAAATAGTATTACAATCACAAAGAAAAGAAAATCATACGTTGTTTGAATAAATAGGTTTGTCTATTACACGAGCTTGCTAAAGCTACAAAGTTTAGAAATGAGTAGGCGAGGAATCTCTGCCTTGATAATCATCCCAGCATAACATACCTATAGCAATCACCACTTGCTTCTGCCATCAATTCCCCCAAACGCCATACCATGCATAGAATGCGAGGCAAAGACAATCCCAGCCCAACCATTAGCATCATCCAAAAGAATCCCTTTTTGGCAGTGTTATTAGGTAGTGTCATTTCCAGCCCAAAGTCTTTCGCCGCTGACCATTCTATCAAGAACCCTTGTTAAAGACTCTGTCTCAGTATCGATACCCTCCGAATTGTCCAGGCGCTGGCGCACCGTATCCGCCAGGTGCTTGTGGCCATGTGGGTTGCTGGCCACTTGCTTCAGGCGGAGGGTACGGGTTTGATTGATAGGCATTTCCCGTCTCCGGTCGCAATGGCGAGTTCCTATACCCACCAGCTGCGGCTGACATCCTTCCGTATGGGCTCAGTGGTCGATTGACAAACTCTCCCGATGGTTGTCGTGTATGGGTGGGATTGCCAAAGCGCGGTTGGCCACCACCGGCAGCCTTCAGTGTAGCAAAGTCAGGGATTTCAGTATCTCGGAGAATGGATACCAAGGCTGCAGAGTTGAAACGTTGGGCATCATAGCTTTGCGACGACGGTAGGATGTTGAGCAAGAAAGTGATGTCTCTGTGTAACGCCGATGCCTGGTTCCGTCGTTGTTGGTCAAGGCGGCGTCCTGCAGCGCCCTTGAGCGGTGAAGCGCCTCTGGCAAGTCGCTTGGGTGGGTTGAGCTCTTCATCATCAACAGCAAGAGGCCGTTTAGGTGAAGCAGTTGCCCGAACATACTGAGGACGGGGGTTTTGTTCCTGCCGAACTGGCATGGGACTGTTTCGCAGCGAGATGGATTGCTGATGTTGATGTTGAACCACAGGGACAATCTGCTTTGGTCGCATCTGAGCTGTCTTGGAGATTATGATGGGGGTAGCAATCGGATCAAACTTCTCAGTCGAGAATCGGTCTACAAACGACTTGAGCTTAGGATCCTCTGGGAACAGCTCCGCCATTCGGTCCTCCAACTTGGAAATCTGTGACAACTCGCCATACTGCGATTCATATTTATGGAAATAAGCGTAAAGCAGCTTGGCCTTTGCTAAGGTGTCTGGATTCGAAACCAGGCGGTTGATACAGGTCTCAAAAACAACACGGGCATCTGTAAATTGTTAGTTTCGTTTATATGTATATAGAATGGGTTTGACTTACTGGTTGTGTCATCCTTCGAGTGGAGATACTTCAAGTATTCTATCATGAACATCTCATCGTTGGGGAATAAACGCGCACCCCTTTCAAAGATTTTGGCGCCTACAGGATCCTTGTAGACAACGGACTCGAGTAATGCCACGGCGACGTAAACATCACTCGTGAGTCGTCCCTTTTGGCGAGCATCGGTGAAGACTTTGCGCAAGCCACCTTCTGCCTGACTACCTTTGCCTTGAATGCGACGCATGGCTCGTGCCAGAGCAATCCATACATATGAGATTGTCCTGGATAGAAGTTGTGTTTCGGCAGCATATCCCTTCTGGATGGCAAGGATGCGCTCCTCCGTGGGTGAACGTTTAGGTGTGTTGTCTTCATCATCATCGTTTTCCTCAATGGATGTTTGGACTGGATCTTGTGCCGCCGCTTGCTTCAGTGTTGAGATTTCCAGCTTTTCCCGCTCCTTGACTTTGTCGCCCATCTCGTACAGAGTTTCAAGCACGTCATCGTAAGGCTTGCGAACAGCTTGCGCAAACTCCGCCTTGTCGACCTCCTTGTCTGGATAGTTAACCTCGATATGGTCCGCGTGCTTCAATGCAAGCAACACACTCTCGCGGTTTGCCTTGATACCCTCCACTAGCAGTTCCGTGCCCATCTCTTTGTCGTTTTCACGGATATCATTTTGGAAACACCATTCCGCTGCATCGACCCAGATTTCAGGCCAAAATCGAAGTGCCATCAATGCTTGCTTGTAGACATGGAGAACTCGCTGGTTGTATGCCTTGGGCTCATCAGACTTCAGAACAAGCGGATCTTCCTTTTCCCAGGCAATCCATTTCTTCCACATTTCAACTTGATCTCTGAACTCCTGGTCGCCGTTGAAACCTGGAGCAGGTGGGAGCCTTGGAAGGTTTGTGCGGTCAAGATGCCGGGTGATATTGTCTAGGGCAATGTTGGCGCTCTTGGCTGACATGTAGACTGGCGAACGTTCCTGAATGAATTTGCGACCCTTTTTATGTTAGCTTTTGTCGCAGGTAGCGGGGCTATGAAACTTACAGTCATCTTGTTCAATCCCATTTCGAATTGATCATACTCCTTCCAGAGGTTATTGACGGTCGACATGGGAACGGCGACAGCGCGTCGGTATATCCCGCGCAACTGATCCATCTTTTGTCGGTCTTGCCAATCTGTCCCGTCAATTTGACCCGGCCCATTCTTGACGAACTGGACATACTGCTGCCAGATATTACCAGAATCTCGGTCCACGCCAATGTTGTCAATCACAAATTCGTAGGACTGAGTAACGGTACGGCGAGCCTGGCCAGACGGGTCATTGTTCAAGTCGTTGCGACGACGAATATAGTCTAGATAGACTGTCCACAGCTTCACGTTGGGAACCTGCATGAGACATCTTCCAAACAGCTGCTCGACTTCGACAAAATTGTTATATTTCAGCTCCAGTTCAATCCATTCAACCCATTTATCAGCCTGTTAAATTCGTTAGCATGTACTACAGGCAAGGGACGGGATTACTCACAGCTTGTGGGAAGATCTCTACGAAGCGGTTATAAGTACTTCGAGCCTTTTCCAGTGGGCTGAAGTCTCTGTGAGAGGCAATCAACTCTTGCCAAGCATCCATATCGCCACGAGGGTCCTCCTTGACACGAAATTCGAGGAGATCAACAGGGCCGAAACCAGGAAGAACCGGTGTCACATTGGAAGGAACAGCAGGAGGGACAGGAGCATGAGTTGGAGCTGCAGGAACGTGTTCATCAGACGTAGTGGAAGGGCCAGGGTGGTTTTGGGTAGAGACTGCATCGGTTTGGGGAACGGCACTGGCAGGCTGCTCATCTTCATCTTCGTCCTCGTCCTCGTCCTCATCTTCATCCTCGTCATCGGAAGCCTCAACTATGAAGCCACCGGACATCTTGGGCTTTGATGTCTGACGTTGAGTGCCAGAAGAAGCTGGCTCGGGAACCATGGCAGGTGTACCAATGGTGACCGACTCTGGGTCATATTCTCCGCCGTCATCTTCTGTACCATTATCCGCTGCATCAGCATCACCAGAGGCAAGAGAGTCATGAGCATAGTTATCAACTTGTTCCTCACTATGCTGAACTTGATCACCCTGCGCCCCAATATCCTCCGCACCCCATGAAGTACCTTCGGAAGCCATCCTGCAAATTTTCAGACTCGGACAATGTTGCAATATACTCGGTCGCGATTTGTTGGCAATTTTAATGGGCGCGTCGCCGGAGACCGTAGGACCAGGTACAATCAAGTCTGAGTCGACGAGAGCGCAGTAATGCAAAAAGACCAGCGGTGGCTACTTGGGGAGATCGCGGGTGTCTCAGTCGAAGAGGCGCGATGCACCCGACCAAGAAAGTGCGATTCTTGATGATACGAGTGACGATCTAGTGAGATCTGTCGCGAACACAGCAAGCTCAAGGAGCTGCGCCAGCTTGCTCCGGAGGGATTGGCGCTGAACAATTGCAGCGCTCGCGATTCGAAGTCGGAAACGGCGAAACAGGCAGGAATGAAAAATATGCCGTGTCGAGGGAGATCGAGCTGTCGTTTGTTGAGCTGCGCGCGGATGTTTTTTTGGAGCAGCGCCTCAAAGTCTGATAGCTCCAGCAAAGAATGTGCTTTGAACAAAGCAGCTACGGCAGAACTCCTAGACAGGTTTAGTGTCGTCAAGGCGGTGACGTCGCAGTAATGGGCAGTTCAATGGAAGAGCCGCACTTTAGTGGGTCGCGTGATAGGACACTTGGAAAAATAATAAGAGGCTCGAGTTTCTGCTATACGATAATGAATTACAATTGATTTTCGAGGTATGAAAGTCTTTCTCAGCTCATTAATCCACTGCCTAGATATAAAGTGGAAGTTGAAAGAACTGATGGTGAAAGAGGGCGGAGCGATTGCTTTGCGTACAACAAAGCAGTTGTTTTATAGGTTATGTGTATTAGAGTTCTTTATCGCTGTATATACAGAGGCAGCTGTTTTTTTAGGGCTATAGATATATGCATTTGGATGAAAATTCAATTGTTACCTTGCGTATAGCGATGAATGTGATTGTTTGGTAAGAAGTTCACCCATTGCCAGTATTTTATTGTGAAGTCGAGTGAATGAATTTTAGACTAGTTTCTTCTACCGTATCTTCATGTTAGATAATACAAGCCCGGATTATCGGGTCGAGATCGAAAAAACAGACGCTTACGGCCCGATCTTACATATCATAAACTGTTTCATATTTGTTTCTGATGTTCTTGTCAGTCAAGTTGTTTGATGGTCTTTGAGATGGAATTTATCCAGCTACTATACCTACCTGATAGCTAGCTGTACCTGCCTAGTATCTTTACCACCCCTGTAAAGAACCTGAGAACCAATCAAATTGAAGAATGCAACACTTGAGTCGCGTTCAAGTCAACGCAACCTCTCTACGCGGGGTGTGACCGCCTAACGCGTCCCACTACCACTCCTCATATTTTGGAGCGCTCAGGGCAAGTCATCGCCCATCGCAACCAAGAATCGATCCGCTCTTGTTTTCTTTTACCCATGCTCCTACTCCTACTCCTGGTCCCCCTCCAAGTGCAGGTGCTAAGGCTACGGTATTAAGACTAGTTAGCCGCTTTCCATCAAATACTCCATCCACCATCCACTCTGTTGTCGCCTTCTCCCTCCTCCTGCATCTTGCATCTTGCATCTCACATCTCTCATCGTACTTGTTCCCGCATCAACTTTTTCTCGTCTCAAAGACTCAGATACTATTCTACGTCTCTTTTTTCGTTTATTCGGTCTTATATCACAATCGCCTTTTGCACTGCGTGCTCTTGACTACGACCTTTTCCCATTTATACCCACCTACCTTTTCTCAAAATGTCTGTCGTCTCACTCTTGGGTGTCAACGTCCTAAACAACCCTGCCAAGTTCGTCGACAAGTATGAGTTCGAGATTACATTCGAATGCCTCGAGCAGCTAGAGAAGGGTTCGTGTTTTTTTCACATACTACAAAAATCATAGCGCTAACGTGGACCAGATCTCGAGTGGAAGCTCACCTACGTTGGGTCCGCTACTAGGTACGCAAGAGCTTGACCGCGATCTCTCACACCGCTTCTTCTAACACCTTTCAGCGATCAGTACGACCAAGAACTCGACTCCCTTCTCGTCGGTCCTATCCCTGTCGGAGTCAACAAATTCATTTTCGAGGCCGACGCTCCCAACATCTCCCGCATCCCTGATGCCGAAATCCTTGGTGTCACCGTCATTCTCCTGACATGTGCCTACGATGGACGTGAATTCATTCGCGTTGGTTACTACGTCAACAATGAATATGACTCCGAGGAGCTCAACGCTGAGCCCCCCGTCAAGCCTATCATCGAGCGCGTGAAGCGTAATGTGCTTGCAGAGAAGCCCCGAGTGACTCGATTCGCCATAAAGTGGTAAGTGAACAGCAACGATTCATGGAGACACACCAAACTAACGTGGCTTCAGGGACTCCGAGGCTTCTGCCCCCGCCGAGTACCCTCCTGAGCAACCCGAGGCTGACCTTGTCGCCGATGGCGACGAATACGGTGCCGAGGAAGCTGACGAAGAGGCTGCTGAGGAGGCTGAAGAGGAGGCCAAGTCTAAGGGCAAGGCCTCCAGCGGGGAAGACGCAGAAATGGCTGGCGTCGAGCACGAGGGAGAGAACGCCGCTGACGAGGACGAGCTGTCGGACGATGGCAGTGTCGACATCGAAGGCGAAAGTGAGGATGATCTCGAGGAGGAGGAAGAGGGTGAAGGCGAGGGCGAGGCCGACGGTGATGCTATGGAGGTAGACAGCGCCGAGAAGCCCGCCACATCGACAGCCAAGCCCGTCAGCGTTGCGTCCTAAACACATTTATGGCGCAGGGAATCACGTTGGCATTCATACTAACCAGGTGTTGGACATTGCTTTTAAAGGCTTTTAATATTCGAGCAGGGATTCAATTGTTTATAGAAGGTTATGAGGACATGAAAGGGAATGATATCAGGCGGACGGCTTGGGTATGGGGAGCTACGGTCGGTGGTCGTCAGGAATGGACATGTGCCGTACTACGCGGACGTGTAAAAAGTGTACATTGCTACTGTAAGATGTGCAGTTATTGATTATACCAAAACATCCATCTTGATCCTTGTGAGAATTGAGGCTATCGTCGTCGGAGACGTAAACATTGGACGAGACATACTAAACGTAATTGAATTTGCTCTACCAAGACAGGATTCGTCGGCGATAATCTAAGGTTTGCTCATGATGGCTTTCAGCACGTGGGATGTAATAAAGCTTTACCCCCGCGATATCATAACCATCCATGTTCAGGGTCGCCCGGGCTGTGAGAAGGAGGTTGCATGACGTACGGTATTAGAAATACAGACGGCTGAAGGTAGCAAAGTAGATGCCTCAAGTTCATTCCGCACTGCCGCCATCATGATGCCCGTTGGCAACCGTTTAAAGGCGCCCATAAGCGGATGATCTACCAAACACCTTTTTTGCTTCAAGCCTCGCTATCAAAGTCCTAGAAACTCTGTTTGTCATTTCATGTTCAAGAGCTTGACGATCTGCCATTGAGATTCCAGCAAGTTTCTATCTTGATAACGAGGCTTGTGACTCATGACAGCCCTATCATAAGTGATATATCCTTCCACGTGAACAGATTGAGCTGCGATCTTCTGGCATCCCACCCATCTATTTTACTGTTGTGATGTCACGAGAATCATCAGCTTTACTAACAGCGAGCTCTTCAAAGAGAGATTGCTAACGGGGTGTTTGAATCGGATACCTCTGTTACCTAACCATATTAGCTTGAAAATAAGGTCTTGCTTGTCTCAGATACCCGTGAATGGGAATGTGTGACATGCAGACAGGCAACTGTTGGTCACGGAGTCATACAGCTTGTTAGGATCCGTGTTGCTTGGCACGCTAGAAGCATTGCTTATCTGCTTCATGGATCTTCGCTTGCCCTGCCTTGTTACAGCATTAACCATGGATGTTGACCGAGCAGGACTCAGCCGCAATGTGCATCGGGGGACGCCGATAGAGGCATCAGGTGCGTGGGATGTAGAAGTAGAAATAAACCTCCATCGTCCCCAATATCTTCATTCTGGTAGATAGTTAATTCACATAGTTTAGAACCAACTTTACATTTTGTTAAACATCATATCAAAATATACTATTCACGTGTCAATGACTACAAACACATCCTGCCATGCTCTAGACAAACTCATCAGAGCACCTGAGCCCGTCTACCAGAAGCATCAACACCCCCTGGCAAATCATGGGGGTGGCTCTGCCTCTCATCGGATAGATGCAGTTGAATCCCCTGTCCAAAACAGCATCTCCAATGAGTCCCCGGGTACAATTGAGGTACCCCTCAGAGCTTGTGATGACCCAACATTCGCCATAGAGAGCCGCCCCCTCTCCCCGTTGGGCAAACGGCCTCGAGCAGATACCTTTGAGAGTGTCGATGCAAGAAGATCTCTTTCCCTCCAGTCTTGGCCTTTGATGGGCTCGTCAAGCGACAGTCCTCATGTTGGCTTCCCACAAGATGATCAGTACGGACACTTTGTCCCTCTGCTCGACATTACTACCGCGAAGAAGGCCGAGGACTATTCTCGCAACAAAGTCCAGAGCCATCTCGCTCCAGAAAGCTGGTCTGATAAACAACTCTTCCAGCACCTTCGTGGCACTGATTTTTCTTCAGAGATGACTGTTCTTCTCGACGAGATGATCAAGCGTCGCCCCGAGATCCCAGATGAGAATGATCGAAATGCTGCCTTTCGTGATTTTGCAGCGTACGAGAAGGAGCAGTACAGCCAGTCCACATTTGAGGTCTACGAGGTTGGACACAACTGTATCCCCGTCAAGCTCAGCACTGATGGGAATGGGGATGAACCATCGTCAGATACCAGTGATGGGCAACTTGAGAACTCAGCTGATTCTGTAGATGCGCCCACAGTCTGGGAGACTATTCGATCTGTCAACACCAACAAACATTCAGTAGGCAGAATCACGTAAGTCTTCAGCCCGTTCATGTATCTTATTGTAACTAACATTGCTTAGAATAGTCCAAGAGCCCACCCCTTTAATCCTCGCAGCTCTTCATCTGACCATGTCCAAGCACTTTGATATGACTGAACTCCTCACCCATCTCCTTTCTGATGAGCCTAACCGTGGCCGTACTCGCGCCTTTATGAACCGGGCTTATGAGCGACCACGCTCCCCAATCCCATCTTCACTCCCAGCCGTACCAAGTTCCTTATGCAACGTCCGCCAGAAATCATTTTTCTTTGTGTTCAAGTACTACACTGTGGTCAAGCCCTCTCTAGAACCGGCTTCCTGGCAGCGGTTCGATAAGCGACCTTCTGAGGCTCGCCTTGGAGACCACATTGACATTGCAGAGTGTGGCTCTGTTCTAGCTCTATCTCTCGGTGGAGAGCCTGAAAAGGCTCCTACCTGGCGATTAAGAAGAGAACGTCCACGAGAAGGGTTTGTTTTCAACACTTTTGGACCATGGCAGTTACTTGCTATTCAAAGTTTTCCCGACAACGCCCACACGGTTCGAGGGGAAGAGTTCATCAAAGAGAATAATAAGTACGTCAATGGTCCACATGCATTCTTGGACTTGCTCATCTCCGAGTATCGTGATGCGACAAAACGAAACCTAATTCTCCATGAGCGAATTACCAAACTCATCACTCCTCCTGTACGTATTCGATTCTTTCCCGTTCTGATTTGAAGTCCTTACTAATTATTTGAAGCCCGAGTTCATGTTCGACCCCAAGCTCCGCGACAAGCTTCTCTTTGAAGACAGGCATTTCACGTTTATTCGCAGATACTTTTGGTCGTACAACACTCTAGCCGTTGTCAACACGGGCATCAAGTCAATGATCGCTGCGTATGTCGACACATTCACTGACAGTTTCTGGGCTGGAACTCATCCAATCTTGTGGCCGCATCGATACCCAGATACGCCCGATGGCGTAGCTTATCGTGAGCGCATGGCATCTGTACGTCTCGAACTCGACAAGGTTGTCCAGGAGCTCACCGATGTTCTCAAGCGCAATGAGCGCACACGAAAGGAGATTGAGAATTTGAGGGATCAGCTCTTCAGCGGAAGCTCGATCAAGGAGAGCCGAAGAGCAATTGAGCAAGGTGACAACATCAGAATACTCACCATGATCAGCATGATATTTCTACCCCTGACTTTTGTAACGGTACGTTCTCCAATTTCTTTGATGCCAGTTTTATGATAACAATTGCTAACATGATTACAGTCCGTCTTTGGTATGACCGTCTTTACGATTCCAGCAACAGACTGGCGTTTCGCTCTTACAATGATACTCGTTTGCGTCCCCTTTATGCTCCTCATCACGTTCCTTCAAACCCGCTCCTTTGGTGTCTTGCTGCGCAAACTCGGCGCCATAGGTGGCGCGGTCGCTCACATTTTCAATAGTCTTCGGCGCCACGCACAAGATTCTGCCGATGTTTCTGACAATCGGTCTGTCGCGGCCGTCGCACCAAAGACTAGCAGTGGCACATGGTCACTGAGGGTACCGACATGGACTCGAGAACGAATCGAGGACTTAGAGAAGGGCGGAGTCGGGGAGTGTTCAATGTAGATAGTGCTCTTAACTGTGGTTCCCTTTGGAATTTGTGCATTCATGATGCACTGGCTAGGTATCGTGATACTTTTCTTTCCCCATCTGGTGTTTGTGTTTCTTGTTTGATACTTACGTTCTTGCAACTACGATCCTTATTCACGACTTATGAGACATGAGAGGGTGGGGGGCTTTCAGTTTAGCTGATCATGAGTTAGTCTAGAATATATAAAATCAACATATGCATCAAACATGGTCTGCTTGGAGATTAGATGGTGGGTATGGTCATCAATGACGGCATTTCACATCGCAGATTGTCAAAATTAACATCATGTAAAAACTTTGATTCATAAACACGACACCCATCAATAACTTCGTCCAACGCCCTAGACTCTATAGAGACCTGTCCATACAAACACGCACACGAGAGAAGATCTCGGGTCAATGGCGAGACGGAGCCCTAGATACTCAGTCAGACAAGCAGCTTGGTGCACTTCTCATCATCTACCCCCTTTAGCACTGTCTTTCTTTCTTTTGTTTTGCTTTTCTTCGCGTTTCCGTGTTTCCCGCCTCCTCTTTCCCATACAGTGTACATAAAATAAAACGTCAACTGAATCGCCATGAATAGACAGGCGAACAGTTATGAGCATTGCGAACAATCTAGTCTTGATCACCCACTCCTCCCTTCCAAGAAAAATAGAGAAATATGAAATAACGAAGGCTTTGGGAGAATGAGCTGAACGAATGGGGAAAATATGAAGAGGGGTATCGATCATGCATTCTGCCCATCTAACATCCCTTGTGATCGCGCCCATCTGACACACCTGTCGCCAGATGAAAGCTATATTAAATGAGACTCCCAAAAAAGCATATGTCCCGTCCAATAGTGCGCGGAAGACGCAACTTTCATATAGACTTTATGACCAAGTATTGATCAATGTGAGGCACGCTCACCAGGTTAACAGAAAGCTGTTCGCACCACTTAGGTCCTTTGAGATCGCCTAGGAAATGAGATGCCGGCAGAATGAAGTAAGAATCGTATTTTCATGACGTCGTAAACCGCAAAGGGGTTTGAAGGGGGGAAATGGGTCATGGGCGCACTCGAGCACCATATTAACCCTCGTCCTCATCTTCGTCATCCCCTGGGCTCGCTGTGTCCGTCTTAGCTTTTTTATTCGAGGTTGCAGAGCCAGCTTCAGACTTGCGCTTTGTTCCCGCGTTCCCAGAGTTCTCCGCAGCAGAGTTGTCTTTTCCATCGGCGCTCTTCTCACCATCACGTTCCATGGCCGCAACCTCTTCCGCAGTGAGAAAGCGACCGCCAGGACCACGAGGTCTTCGCATAGCATGGTTGTGTCGTGATTCGTGGAGATATGGCTTCCGCCCTTTTGACGTCAATCGCAGTTGTTCTTCGAGCTTTTGTCGGGCAACGCGGCGCTTGAGAATGCGGTGGAATTGCTTGGCGTTCACATATAACGGCGATTCTTCCGCACCACTAGCGGCCGGCATGTCGGGCGATTGTGGATGTTGCATCTGTGCGGTCGGCATCTGCGGTGGGGCGACGCCTGGTCGCGCGCCGGCATGGCTCATCATCGGTGCAGTAGCAACGCCGGGGCTCGTAACCTGACTCATCCTGCGCCCAGGTAATTGAGACATGCTGTTCATGCGAGGAGATTGGCGTCCATCATTCTTAGCATTGGCGCCCGTGCGAGGTGAGCTTTGGGGCATGTTGGGATCGGAAGGCATATAGGGATAGTTTGCGCCAGAGGCAGCAGCGGTTGCGGCCATTGCGGCCGCCTGTATGCCAGGCATTCCATAGTGGACTTGCTGCATACCCTGCTGCGGCACTCCGTATGGTGGTTGGTACATGCCGTGACCTTGAGTTTGACCTTGCTGTTGCTGGGAGGCGATGATGGGCGACGATTGCACTGGGTGCTGGGAGATGTTGTTCGTTGGCGATGTGATGTTATTAGCAGCAGCCGAGTTTGTGTAGCCCGAATTTGTATTTTGTCCCTGTTGTTGATATTGACTGTAATCCATCATCCACTAAGTACAGTCTCGTCGACAAGTGTTGAGGAACGTCCCCGTCGCGTTATCCTTACACCACGCGTAGTATAAACACGGGTTTGTCTTGATACTTGACGCGTGATACTATACCCTCGTTACAGAAATGAGGGAATATCGAGAAAATAACAGCCTAATTGACCGATCCTGTCTGGAATCAATGTCTGTTTGGATACAGTCTCGGGCTTATTGAGCTGGTGGCGTATTGGAGCGAATCGAAGATTCACTGGAAGCAGCAACAATATAATAATTGGGCACGCGTACGTGAGCTGGCAGGATAAGCCGAGTAGATGTCGTTGTGGCTTGGTTCTGCTTCTAGTGGCGGTAGGTGAATATGGCGATTTACACAGCCACACCAGCAAGAATATCGAGTTTGAAGAGTATCAACAAACACAAGACAAGAAACGGCGACAGGACAGCACTGGCTGGTCGGTTGATTGTCTTAAAAGATCTGTCCAACCATAGGCGTTAGCTCAAGTGTATATAGGTCAAGCTAGGGTACGAGGAACGGCGTAAAAACGGGGGCGGGAACGATTGAGGTGCAGATGCGCGTTTGGAAAGCCACTCTTGATGCGTTGGCAACCCAGAGTCTCATGCATGACGGAATATGCAGCAAAGAACGGGCCCACACCTTCCAGCCAGGCAGCCCACAAGTCATTTGCTCAGAGTTGCATGGGCTGTAAGAATTGATTCTCGGGGCCTCAAAGTAGGATACTTCCTTCGTTGGGCAGACTTGAGGCTCTGGGATAGAATGCAGCTTTGCCTAGACTTCCAGCACGGCGTTTGATGTCATTGACCTGCCTTGCTTGCATAGACATATCACAGTCTGCGAGGCGTCGATTCACTCTGTGATGCAGATATCGACAATAGTCCTTGAACAGCGTCGTCCAGACATGCGTTGCGAGCTTTGATCAAGCAAGGGCAGGCGACAATCAAAATGATTGGCTGCCATGACTTATTCTCTTCCAGAACTCTGGACAACTGCGGTTTTGCGCCTCGTAACAGGGTCCGGAAGCGGGGTATTGGCTCGCTAGAAGGGGAGAAGACTTGTATAGCACAGTTGCGCACGCCAAGGCTTGTGAAGCAAGAGTAAGAGCAAACGGAAAAGACTAGGGGCATACGCATTTTCCTAACTTCATCAACCGCAGCACGAGATAGACACTCGAGTGCCTCGTTTCATGATGAAGGAGCGAGAAGTGACCACGATAGATGTATGGATGAGGTAGAAAGGGGAGCAATACAAAGAGGAGAAGTGATACGTACATATTGATGGTTTATCTGACCACGGGAACTATTGCTTGAACGGCTATTAATGTCAGTCTAAGTCGGGGATGTGCGCGCAAGAAACGACAATTAAGTGCCAGTGCCAGTGCCAGTGCCAGTACAAGTGCAAGTGCAAGTGCAAGTAGCCACCAATGAAGCCCAGGATACTTGATGTACCACAAGCTATCAATGATGACATACAACACACGCGTCGGGCGCAATCTTTTAAAATAAAAGACGCGTTTTGCCAACAAAGTGATAGCAAGCAATGCTGACACGATCTGACAGTCACCGCGACACGACGCGCTTGCTGTTCAAGGACGGGCAGGACGAGGAGCATCAGATTAAAAAGAAAAATGAGGAAACGCCAGTGATAATAACGAAAACAATGTGCAGTACTTACAAAGCGCAATATGTGTCGAACCTCGATGTACCCTTTGTGCTGCGAGATGCTTTGTGGCACACACGAACGCGGGTACAGAGTTGAAACGGATGGAGCCTTGTTGAGCACACTCAAGCTTGATCTGATTGTACAACGTCCCTTCCAATGTCGATTAACAACACAGCTCGAATCTGGGGTATAATCTGGATCCGCAGACAAGAGCCGTCAGGTGATGGACGATGCGGCCAATGGATATAGACAAGACGATACTGGCGACGATGATAGGCTTCAAAGTCGTGAGTTGAAAAGGCGAAGCGAAATGCAGAAGAGTGCTGATTTGCTGTCGGGGCAGTGTGGGTTTGGTTCGAGCCGGGGTGGGTTGTCTCAAACGAGCGATGGCTAGTCTTGTCGCGCGGCAAGTGCTACTAGTAGCTCGTGTTTGCAATTTGATGGCAGGCAGCTTCAGAAACAGCAAGCCAAGGGGGTTTCACGTTTCCAATGTAGATCGGAAACAGCAACTGCGAATAAGGGAAAGACAGAAGAAAGCAAGATGCTGTCTTGGGTGGTTTTTGTGATCTTGTGTGACAATGCCAAAAGCTAACAAAGTCTCTACCTATGCACGTACAACAATAGGCAATGGTAATGCAGGGGGGCTGGGTAAGGCGAAAATGAAGGAAGAAAAAAGAAAGAAAAAAAGGTTTATGTTGAGGAGGTTATAGTGCGATGGGTATTAGAGAAGCTTGAGCTGAGGGGTCGGACTGTGAGCAGGGGCGAAAAGTGACAAGCCGACTTGTGATGAAGTGACGATAATACCGAGACAGAACCCGTAAATATTGATATTGAATTTCCAGACGGTTAAGTCAATGTTGCTATGCAGCTGTCGGTAAGGCTGAATGAAGTGGCTGTAGCTTTAGTTGTGTGTTGCCTGTTAAGGTGATTTGACAAGGCGCTGAGCGAATGACAAGAGTCAGAGCTTGTCGTCGTTTTGTCGGCCAACCAAAGCTGGCAGCGCGGACAGAGCGTTTAAGCCTTGTGGTTGTTAATGGACGACTTGCGCGCGGGTGCGATCCAATCAAGACCGGAGTTGAGATTGCTTGTGAATTGTGAATGGCCAGAGGATAATAGCGACACAGCTCGATCAAATCAAATTAATGTTTCGACGAGAGGCCTGGGACAAATCTGCTTTGAGTGGATGGGAGCAGAAGGATTGATTGGTCATGGAGGAGAGAAGCCCGCGAGAGGACGAGGAAATGCGAGAAGGTGATTTGAGGGGCGGGCTCCAGACTACTTCTACACTTTTTGACTGGCCGACAGTAATCAATGTGGACCAAGCCCCCCATGTCAGTGCTCTGATTGGGCAAGCCGGACCATGACGCAACGCGTAATATTTAGTCCTCCAGCGCACCTCCCATTAAACGGGCGGGCTTTTTTTCTTTTGGTAGGAGCCCCCCTTGTGCGGGGGTGAAACTGTGATATGGAGGGGGCTGGGAGTGGTGTTAACCTAGAAAAGTGGAAAGTCCGAGTGTTGAGATCTGTCACAGCATCATGTTCGTATTTTTGTATGGATACACACTGTTTTGTATATTCTTCTTCAGCTAAATGTACTCGAAATTGATCCCTCACTTATTCAGTGAATAAGTTGGCAATTCAGATTAATAATGAAAGCATTCATCTCATTACATGCATCCCAAAAGCCCATCATTGATACCTTGCACCCGCACAGATGCTTGATGGCTGAAAGCCACTGAAGTGGTGGGATCCTTTAAACAAAACGTCGTTTTCTTACAGTTCAACTCATTCCGGTCTCTTATCTGATTCACCCCGGATAGCAAGTATACAACACATGCGTACGTTTAATTACTTTCTCATTATGTAAAATCCAGATCCAAGCCTCGTACTCATACACTCAGCACAATCAATTATCACTTATTTTTTTTTCGCGTAAAGACGAGGTCTCGGGTAGCAAGCAAGATGTGACGACAGGTATCACAAAATTCGCCTGCTTTTTACCTAGACTTTCCCACCCCTCTCTGTCGTCGGACGATCATTATCCGTGGATGGTGTATGGATGAGCTGGCAATCCGGAAGGGCTAAAATTAGCCCGAGCTCTTACATGCTCTCGATGGTTGACAAAATAGGATACAAGATTTTGCTCTATTTGAGCTGATTTTTTTTTCTAATGCGCTCCCAGGGTTAAGGCTAAAAAAAAGAGGTAGCCAATTTTGGCGCTCGAAGAGCGGTGACTGGCTGCGGGCATGTTCGGGGTCATTTTGCATATATCAACTTCGATAATGTTATCTCGGAATGAAATATACTTCCCTGCAATGGACAGTATCATCAAGCCGCCTGGAATTTAACATTGGTGCCATACTGCCATGTGCCATTCTTCCATAGAAGCTCTACAATTCCATGGGATGACTGACACGTGATGGTCCTGGAAAACGATTGGCAAATGTCGGTGTATTATTGTCGGCACTTTCTCAAGATAAATCCGGCGATCTGGACCTCCTCGTCACTGGTCGCATGTTGCATGTTGGAGATCAGAGACATTTCCAAGCCTCATTGCTCATTATCGACTGGGCTTGGGTCCTGCATCAATTGTTTGTTCGCTCCTTGAATGTAGCTCCACAGCACCATGATCCACGTGCAGAATCCCTTGGACCGTTGCAGTGCCTGTACCGAGTACCTAAGTACCTATTGCGAGTATACGCGAGCAACAAACTTCGATCGCGTCGAAAAGACCCATGTATGATGAGTGCGAGAGTACGGTACAAGACTAGTAGTCCAAATTGCTGGCAGGAGGACAGAGGCAGATGTGCTGATTCCTTTCTTCTTCTCAGGTTACTGCCGTCAAGCCCTGTCGTCAATGTGTTCAGTAATGGAAAGCTGCTAATGCTGGCTGTAGTTCGTACGTAAGACCTATGGAGTCGGTGAGTGGCCATGATCCTTGGCTTTGTGGATCGCCATCAGGTAACACGGCCGTCGTACCTCAATGGGAATATGCGGGATAAGCTGCCGAGAGCTCCGTATGTGGGCGAGGAGCTCTGTGTGCCCTGTCTCACGCGGACGCGGCGCGTACCTTCAATTGACGTCGCTTTGTTTCCAGACTGATGCTACTAGTAATTATGGCCTTGGCTGCTAGGATTCCGAAGTACTGAGTAAGAGAACGATCATATAAAAATAAAAATTGTGAAAAAATCAATAATGTACCAACACCTATTCCACTACAACAGCTGCATGCCTATTATCCATGATCACAGGAGTGCAGGGCCATATTACCACCTTGTTATACCTACCGTGCCCTGCTTGCTTCTTCGTGTATCGCACATTGTCTCGGATGGTGGGGGCTTAAATGGTGTGTGTCTCTAATTATGTCTTGCTGCTTGCTGCCTCTGTTGCTGGCAATGGTGGTGGCCGTGGGTGCGGTCCGTAGAGGACTAGATGCATGCGCATGGTTGGCCAGTTGTCACAATTTGGTTTGCGGCTGGACAAGATTATGATGGTGTGGTTGGGTAGAGAGACCCGTCATCTCGCCTCCCTATTCTCTCCGTTATTTCTGACACAGAAAGAGAGTTTGTTGTAAGCTTGAACATGGTGCCTTTGTTGACACGGAATTGAGGCTTCGACCTGGATCGATTGGTTACCAGCTTGTACCAGGGATCGCTAATCTTCCGATTGGCCTTGACGTATATCTATATTGGGCATTCAGTTGGAAATACACAGAGTACAGTACCCAAGACTATGCAGTGGATGACGGGATACCTGTGCCATGATGAATTGCATCCCAATCATTCCATTTCCCAACATCAATGCATGCAGTCGCCCTATGATTTGGGACGGCATGTATACCAGCCCAATTTCGACAGCCATGTCGTAACATTTCTGAGACGACCACCTACCTACCTAGGCAATAGCACACAACGCACCGATATGGAGCCTAATGAGCTGGACAGTTCGATTCAGCCTGTTTGCCTCGGGTTCGGATCAGCCAGATGTCATCCGAGTCTTTGACACAAGCTGCTCGGCGGTAACCCCAACTACAATGCCTGACGTCGGTGACTTTTCAGCATCGGCCCATCTTGAGTACGTACGGCATAGACCGGCCTGATGAGCCATGCGGACACCATCCCTTCGTCATGAAACCTTGGGCTGGGTCAAGTTGCTGCGATATCATGTACATGCGACAGCCCTGTCTTGGACTGAGATGAGGCCTGGCTTGTTGTTTACGTTGCCACTGCCACTCTTTGTCACAATTGCAATGTCCGGTGTCACATCAGCCGCAATTTCTGCTTCCAGGCTCTAATGCCTGTCATGTCGGCCTTGACCTCATCACCATCACAATAACATGATCCATACCTTTTGAGAGATTTGACTTCATTTACAATCACGACCATTCTAGAATTAACTATTCGCCCGAAACTAAGCCCGGAGTGTACGAGACCGTCACATATTGGGGCATCACCCAAGCATCGTACGGCTCTGATTCGCTATTAATCATGTCTGATTTTCATCCAATGCCCTTGTTGCGCGCTTAATTCACCCACTGATGTGAAGCTGCTCCCAGCATCACGTCCGAGACGCGTCCCTACCCCTGGCCTAAGCCCTTTGTTAGTCTCTGTTTCGTCCCTGCCTAGCTTCAGCTCATTTGAGGTGATGAGCTGAAGCCCTTGCGATGCTTTCTCATTCGCTGCCACCGTTGAAGCTCCTCAGCAATGGGCTCCTCTTGGGCCTGTGAGTTTGGGGGCCCTTGGACGGCACGACCCGTCGATCATCATCTCGGTCCTTGCTTCTTTTCCGTCGAGACACATTATTGCTACTATATTTCCATGTCTTTTTAATGGATCCAATTCGGCTATCGGATGAACAATCGTCCCCTAAACTCATGATGCGATTTTCGGCGAGCATCATGACCAGCTTTGTTGCCTTTTAGGGAAATTCTCATATAAGTTAATTGAAGGCGTTTTCTGGAAATTACTTTACAGTATCAAGCTCCCACGATAAGTGAGTGGCATGTACATTCATAGTGTCACAACATATTTTTACTACCAAGGTAAAAGACTCTTGATGTACTGTCAATCGTGTTGAACGTTGACGCCGACTCTGTCTGGTTAAGTACTCACTTATACCGTGGGTTTTCAGTCTTTTTTATATAAAGAAATAATGACACTTATCATAACGACAGAGTTGTGCTCTGAACGATGATGTTCACATGACGTTGAAAACTCAAAAGCAACCGCAATACTCACTTAGCTGGGACTGCCTACTCAGTACTGCTATTCAGATAGAAACTAACTGAAAAGAGTTCAGGGGATACGGGATTATGTACGTGTAGTCAAGACATTTAATATTGGTATACCTGTATACTTAGCGAAGTAGCTACTTTATTTAGCTGTCACCTTTGGATACCTATATACTTCTTAAGATCTGCCAAACATTATACTGGCTGAGGTCCTGGTTAAAACGACTGCAATCAAACACTGTTGACCACTTTGCAGTTTTTCCCTTTACGTTTAGTACTGATCGAGGCCGAGCCCTGTGGTTTTACTGACCCTGACCACTTACTGATGTCTCTACTTACTGTTGTACTTCTGAGTACGGTTCTTAAGCTCATATCATTTTTAAAGATCGCTAGTGAGTCACCAAACACACTCGTCGAGGTATGTAGGCTGTGAGTAATACCTTTCAGATAGATAAACTGTTGCAGAGTTTGTGAATATTTGACTCATTCGACCTTTGCAGAGATATGAGCTTAACAGTAAAAATAAATACTACAACAATATGTTGCAGAGTTTGTATTTACCCTTGTGTGTGTGTCATTAGAAGCCACAAGTGGGTTCATGGGTTGTGTGTACAATGAACTGGGCCAAACAGGATGTACACAGGAACTTTCTAAACATGATAAGATGGGAGGTTGAGGATTATAGAAAGGGAAAGAAACAGGTCACTGCAGGCACTGATGCACAAGGTTATTGTTGCCAATCTCCACCACAATCTCCACGGACACAGGTACAGTTCCAAGACCAGAGCTAGCCCAGCCATGTTGGCCTCCAAGAACTGTGATTTAAGAATGCTGTTCAAAGTTTGTAGACCTGATGTGTTCAGGATTTCAGCAATAACCATGCTTATACGAACTCAGTGTTAGTCCCTGAAGTGCACGTACGACGCAGAGGATCGTCATGAAGGTATAAGTTCGTTCGTTCATGTGGATAGCTGAAAGATCATGTGATAATCTTGCGTCATGTGAGAGATAGGTTGAGTATGAGAGTGTGCATTAGGCAACACTCATGGCATCTATAAAGGTCACATGAACTTGGAGACTGATCCAAGGCTGAACTTAAGTTGGGCCATGTCACACTGTCAGCATAGTAGAAGGGTGTATGGGATTGACAAGACTGTGCACTTGTTGTGGTGGCAACATGTGCTGATGTCAATGGCAAGCTTTGGTGGTGGTTACGCAGTAATAGGTATAGCCGAGTTCACCATAGCACGTCTGATCGAGAATGCACATTGGCGGATTAGGTTCTTGGCCTCATGCTCTTAAAATGTATATTCTTTGGTATTCCGAAGGTTCTCCTACATATGAATGAATACAAGAGGACGTAGATAAGACGGTGTGCCTCAGGATAATAGTCATAACACTTAATCGAGAACCTGGTCGGCCATGGATACTAATCGATGTAAATCAGCATTCTGAGCAATACAGCCACAGAAGATAACCACTCACCTGCACTTCCAGTGTTGTCAGGCTCGACGTAGGCCTTGCTGACCTTGCCGTCCTCGACCTTGAGAGCGTATCGCTTACCTCGCATACCACCGAAGACGGCGTATGCCTCGAAGCCGAGGTCCAGGGCCTTGGTGAACTCACCAGTTGGGTCACCAAGGAATCGGATCTTGTATGTGTTAGAAGAGCACGTGCAGAGCCTCTAATGAGGCGAATCATGTATGTATATATCGACATTGACTTACTCCAGTCTGCTTTGCGGGGTCAAGTTGGTCGCTCCAGGCCTTCATGCTATGGGGAGAGTTAGAATCACGCGGTACAAACTTTATGATAGAAGGGAGTATAGAGGGGAACAAGGCTTACACAAAGGGGTCGTTGACCGAGACGACAAAGACCTGTCCGGCCTGCTTGAGCTTGGGGTGGTTGATGTATGAGGGGATATGCTTGCTGGAGCATGTGCCCGAGAAGGCGGCAGGGACTCCAACGATGTATCCATTGGATGTCTTGAACTCCTCAGCGAGATTGACTTTGTTTCCAGGCGAATCCTCGAGGAGGACGTCGGTGTTGGGGATCTCTTGGCCGACACGGACGGAGGCACGAGGGGTCGAGTGGAAGCTTCGGGCAGCGACGGCGATGGAAGAAGTGGGCCTGGCGAAGGCGACTCGACGGAGAGGAGCTCGGAGAGACATGGCTAGATGCGTATTGAGGCGATTCGTGAGGTAGATTGTTTGGTTTGAGTGCGTACAAGTCGACAATTGCTGTGCGATGTTCGGGGGTGGAGCTTTGTAGCTCTGATGAGCTTAGCTACTTACCTGCATAAATATGAGCTTAATGACATCACATGGAGCTCCACAGCTTCTAGCTTTGGTTGAGAGCTGTAGGTTTCATCAAAATATCTATTTATTGATATTTGTTGCCATGGGCAAATTGATCCGATATGGAAAAAAAACTAGATGGTGAAAAAAGATCAGAAACCTGTCCTCATTACAGCTTTGTCAGCTACAAACTTAATATTCAGTTCAAATTTATACGTAGAAAACCTTAATGCCCATTCTCTTTCTTTACTAACATGCTGAGGGTCTGAGATGACCTACTGACCCAATGCGCCGTTTAAAATATGTTGACTGACAAACAAACAGAGATGCTGCCTAATTTGGTACGATACTAGGCAAATATGTTGAAGTGTCTACCGATGCTAGTGGTACTGAAGCACTTGTCTTTGTGTGAGTTACTGTTCCTTGTGATTGACCCTCACTAAACTGATTCACTATCAATGCAGAGGTCCAGGTTAACAAGCAGGATAAAATATCTTCCCAGAATGATGTCTCCCAAGCCAAGTATGAACAAGGAACCCCTTGCTCACTAGCTAGCCGCCCTTATCGTGAGTTAATAAGGCTACTACATCTATAAATACATGGAACTCAAGCTCATCAACTTATAGGTAACTAGTCTTAACCACCGATAACGAACCGAATCGTCGGGGATATTTGCCCGGGAACAGCGATCATGGTTCTTGCGAGCCTCATAGAGTACTCAACGTGGATCGCCAAACGTCCTTTGATCCACGGAAGCGATCAATACAAGGACACGAACAACGATCGAAATGGATCAAGTGAGGTTTCGTCACCATTAGATCAGACCCTGAAATACACATTGCCTACTTGGTACCGACATTCTCATGTGGTTCATACTGTTGACTTCAGAGTCAGCCAAATTTACGAAAGAGATAAAGGAGACATGCAAAGTGGGATATTCATACAAACGCACATCACTAAAATGCATGGCCGCCTTTTAATGCCCGTCCAGAGCCCAGAGTCAGGTCAATATACGCTTGAAAGCCAGGAGTAGGATAACCTGGCCCATCACCCGCATCTTGACTCTGAGTGTGCGATCGGTTGCATGTACAAGAAGGACTAAGAAACTTCTTTCAATCAACTCCTCGGTATTGTACCTCTACCTCAAGAAAGAAACCGCACCGATTCAGTTCTGTGGGGATACCGAAACGATGATGACCAGGAGTTGCCCCCTAAGGACTCGGCCGGCTGGGTAACAGCCGTGATCCAAGCGTTGGGAACACATGATCTGTTGATAGAGGAGGAACCGAACGACTGGTATATTGATGAGAGGGGAGTGTTCCAGGAGCGCGGACGGGAGAACACCGCCGTTCGTGATACTATCTACTGTGGGATCTCTACTATAGTGAAACGCAAGTCAGACAACTGAGTTGTTCCATGGCTATACCACAAGTATTAGAACGGTGATGTATGCAGATAATTCATGGCAGCACACGCAAATAACATACCAAGACGTCACGAATCCACCGTGTGAGGTAGTCGAAGTCGCAGAAGCATGCTTTGAAAGCTGGAAACACTTGATTTGACGGTGCAGTGCGACTTCCTATCGGTCGTTTGATGCGTATGGCGATGCACTATCGATAATTGCAAAAAAAGAAAAAAAAAAAAGCGCAGTGGTTATAATAGTATTTCACTTTAAATACAACAGTATTAAATGCTCGATATACTAACCATGTACAAGCCATATACCAGCAGGAGAATAGTCTGTGTACTCCTGAATACCATTTATATCATCTGGTCACATAACAGACTCACATGGTTGCTACCGTTTCAAGAGGCTCAGCATGAAAGTGCGTTGTTTTCAATAGTTCATCACATATACTTCATGGTATGCATCGTCAGCATTGACTGAACTGCCCTTGTCAGACACAAGGATAAGACAAGCATAATGCGATGAACATGCTTCGAGACAGCCGGCAAAGCCGATGTTGAGGGTTTGGCAATCTGATACCGGAACCAACCGAGCCTGGGTGTGGGTTGTTACATAAACGTGACATGACATGCACTCGCATGTATGCAATGATGCATGTATTTTGATACATAATGGAGACAAACTAGGCTCGTCCCGTGAACAAAGTGGTCTTCGTTTCAGAATTGATCAAGGATTCGATCGGCCGACGACATATTGAACCCTGCCTGGTATGGGAAACAGTGGCAGAAATCACATCATCTGTGCTTTGTTCGATCACGTCAAGAAGTAAAAAAAGCAAATGCCTCCTTGCGTATTCGGATTGTCCTCGGTCGTCGGCTAGGCTGTTTAATTCTCCCAGCTAACTAGTGGAGTTGACGTGTAAGATGATAGCATCGACGAGCCTGTGCCGCATGTCAGGCACAATTCTCCCATAGGCCGATATAAGAGCCTACGACTTGGAGTCAGTCAGCTTACCACTCCCATGTATGCAGGGGTACAAACACGAGATCGAGATGACATTACTGTTAGTTAGAAGCATGTGGGAAACCTATTCTCGATTCCGATGGTAAAGTTTGTGTCTTGGACTGAGGACGATAATGATCTGAGGTTAGAAGTGATAGGCCTAAAGGTGAACAAGCCACTCAAGCTGACAAGCAAGGAGTGCTTGTGCAGATGGACAGCAACGATCATCATTGGACATAAACGTTAGCTGGGTCTTGAACGTTGGTTCCAATTCCCCGGCTCAACCTGACGATACATGCTGATGTGCATCTACTAGCTCCATGCACTCTATCACCCGCTTTGCCGCTTACTTGCTTGCTTGCTTTTTCCTGGAGGCTTGCGACCCGACAGACTGAACTGTGAGTTGGAGACGCAAGGTGTCAGGCTCCCAACTAAATGCTGATGGATGCGTAACACAGGCTTTAAGGCTGTTGAAGGATTCGAGTCGGCAGTTCATTTTTGTTTGATGTACTCTGTAGCTTGGATAACTAGTGATTGGTAGAACCAACGGCTAATACCCAAAGATCCAAGCCATCAACACTAAGATTAGGGGTCTGGCGTTGTCTGGATCTTGTATCAGCTCAGCCACTCGAGGGAAACAATGCTTTCTTGAGAGCAAGTGAACATGCTGCCATCGGTCAAAGACATTGTAGTTATTGCCAGACTGTGGCTTACATTGCACTGATGACCGTTATAATGCGGGGAGAAAGCATTTCGCTTCGTGAGAATGACTTGTCATGGTCGGTTATGCAACATCAAAATTGACGTACATACATACCATGCGAACCTTGGTTTCCACTTTTCGATAAGAGAGCCACTGAAGTATATGAGAAGGACGTGATATTGACGATCATGATACGGGCTTGGTGGTATGAGACCATATAATCCAAACCGCCAAGCAAGAGCCTCGCATTCGCCAAAGGCAAAAGAAGAAAAAGAAAAGAAAAGCAAGGAAAAAATAGAACTCGATCTCCCGCCTTGTGACTAGGGGGTTGGTTCCTGTGCTGTGATAGTGCCCAAGATGGCGATCTTCAAAACTCTGCAGCCGTTTGTCGTTGCATCGTGTTTCTCTGCTGGTGATCGACAATGATTAAGTTAGGTCAAACGACAATTGCAGCCCGCAATGCTTTTGTTTTCTACAGGGAGGCCAGAAACCAGGTCTTCATGGAAGTACCTTTTGAATTGGTGTACTTTACGAAGTGAGCAGGGGAATGTACATGGCAGACAGGGGGATCTGGAAGGAGAGGGAATAAAGGCACAGCACGCCAGAGACATGGGTCTTTGGGCTGGTTGTTAGTGAAGAAAGAAAGGTACATGGAGAGAGAGGAAGAGACAATGTGATGCGAGACATACTGCGCTTGGAATGCGATGATATGATGTGTACTCATAATTGAGGTTAACAAGACAACATGGAAGTTGATATTAGACCAATATGAACAGACCAAGAACCCTTATTATTGACGCACATAGATGATTGAGGATCTTCAATCTCTTTTTTCTTATAAAATAAAAACTGGGTTAAATACTGCTAGCTGCTATTATCGGGGTTTCACTGGAGCTGATGTGATTCTCATCATTTCCCTATCAGAGTCAAGTCACTTTTCTCTCGCTAAAGAGCATTATGACCTCATACAGTCACACGGGCGGACCTCCGATGAATGGACTCTAAACGTTATCTCATGATATTCCAGGATTGGAAGAATTGGTGAATATCCAAGAGTTTGATGAAGCGATTCACAACAACGGGCTGTTGACACTACAAAACCAAGACCATCACTCAAGACATCTCTACTACACAGAACAATTACAGAGGAGAAACACACATCATAGACCCCCCTCCATCATGGACTTGGAGGGCATCCACCATGACCCGTCAGTGGATGCATAAGCAGGTGCAGGCACTTTAGTAGAGCCTGAGCCCTGTGCCTTGTCTCTATGTCTAGCCCGAAACGGGCCAAGGTCTAATCTACCCCTGGCTTGGCACGCAAGGATGAATGACTGACGCCCCCCTCTTCTAGGTCCCTCTGGTCCCTCTCTGGTCCCTCTGGCCCCTCTGGGCGTCTTGTCTTTTCTCTTCTCGCTTCGCTCTTCCTCGACAACCGCTAGTTGATAATACTACGTAGTTACTGTAACAAAACTTATCCAGGCACGAGGACTGGTTTGGCCTTTGGCGCCTCCAGGTTCTGGTTCTATCTGTCTGTCCAGTGAGCAGAGCAGAGCAGAGCACCTGAGAAGTGATCACCGACACCCTCCTTGACTTGTCTCCTATAGGTTTGGTTTTGAACATGAAGCTCTGTGCTTGTACGCTTCAACCTGCTAGTTTGGATACCAACAAGGCCACAGCTTTCTTTGATAAGTGCTGGTAATTAACCTAGCGCTGTTGTGTCGAGGGTCGGACCCTTCAGTTGACCGAGTTCCAAAACAACGGGAGTTTACCCAGAGTTTTGTTCTTTGACTGGTCATGCTTGAGGAAAATCCCTAACATGGACCAGGGACCCAACTAGTACAGCACACATGCACACAAGACCAAACCTGTCAAGGACCATGATATCGAAACCATACGGCACTGGTTGATACATAAATCATCGCCACCGATCAGCCAGACCAAGTTTAAATAATTGTGGCGGTCTGGCGACGACAGGATGATCAATTCCAATCGTTACCCAGAACCCGCCTGAGAAGTTTGGGTTCAAGTTCAAACGAGATAGACGATTTGTTAGCACGGATGGTTAGTAGTTTGTACCACCACAAACTGGGCTACCCTCTGTCAAAGAAACCCCGCCAACGCCCGCCTTTGCGACGCCTTCGTTCCACACAGATTCAAGAGGCGACTGTCTGGACTACTCGGGTCCTTTTTCTTTATTAGCGACATGCATTCTGTAGGCGCTATAATTCTGTTATTATCGTATCGCAGCGCAGAATCAACCCGATATCCGTGGAAGCTGGCATCAAAACGGGGACAAGGTAATTAGACGAGAGGGTTCTTTGTTGCTCGTCTGCAGCGTTCCAACGGTCTCGTTTGCCGTGACCGTTGAGGTATTCTATACCTTGCAATATCCCGTACCATCACCAACAGCGATGGCAGGTTGCTGCTGATCTGTCATGGGCCCCTGTCGGTTCCCGCTGCGATGCGAGAGCCCGGTCTAAAAACGATCATGTTTTCACATCCACTCTGGTTTTTTTTTCTTCTTTTTGTCTCTGTCTCCAGGTCCGGCGAGGTTTCGTCGTCCCTCTCTACCTCTCTGCCCCCCTGATCCCAGCCAGTCCATGGAACCCTTCAGGGCTTGGTGTTCTGCCTGTCCCCTTATCTTCCCTTTTTGTATGAATGTGGATGTTGTGTCTGGAAACAGCCAGAATTGTAATAGCAAGGGCAGCTATTTGTTGAAGGATGCTGCGGGTGGTTGTGATAATATTATGTTGTTGTTAAACACCACCGCGCCTTGGTTACGAGGTCATCGTCCAAGTATCCAATAACAACCTAGGTTCTCCTACTGTCAACAACAGTTCATTTGGTTGACGTTTTAGCTTCAAGACTTCTGCATCCACTACACTGTAGTCTGTCCAATACTTAGACTAAAACTCCAGCCACGTTACCGAGGTAGGTAGTTTAGATGTTCTGACGAATATAACCAACGCCAACCATCACTTATAAATGTCCTTTGCAGGGTATCATCCACCACTATTGCCTCAGCTAATAAGGGACAGTACCAAGCCGTGCTGTACCTGCCTAAGATAGTATCTGTGGCTTCCCCCTCCTGACCCTGATTTGTTTCCATTATCTGTGCCTGACTTTCAGATAATACTTGACCCCTGATTCCTGCCTCTTTGTAATTGATACCCGCGAGGTAGGAGGCAGGCAGGTAGGTACCTGCTTCTACTCACTGTAAAGCCACATGCGCACGTTATTTGTCACGTTTCTCGATAACCTCCTCCTTTCGCTTCTAACGCCTTATTCAACGGCGACCGCTGCTCATCAATCAACATCGATCTACGTACCTGTCTATACGATTCAGATACAGGGACAGCAGCCATCCTTACATCCACCATCGCTTGTTTCGCGTTCTCTGCTATTCTGTTCCTCCTCCATCTCCTCCTATCTTTTTTCTCCCCCCACACACACTAGACACACAAGAAGCCCAAGCCTAAAACCCACAACGCACGTCCGTCCCTGCAGCTTCCAACGCCAACGATCCACCGACCGTCCCACGCGCCGTCTCTCCCTCCTGAAGTCCGCGTCTCAGCCGTGCATAAATCTGCCCGACGATACAGATTACACCCTTGTCTGGTACCTTGCAGTCCACTACCTGAACCACCCCAGGACAAGTACCTCCTTAGTTCAGGTACTTGGTCTGTTCGTTGTTGTGTCGCCTGTACCTGTACAATTCTATCACCGGCCCCCCTTCCCCTTCCAAACATCTGCCTGTCTGCCACCATTATCACTACCACTACCACCGCTACCACCTCCACTTTCGTTATCACCATCGATCAATCCGTTGTCTTTTTGTCCTCCATTTTGCGCTTCTTTCTTGCTTGATCGTATTATCCTGCGCTCCTCGTGAGATCGAGGTTTTTACTCCCAGGACTTTGCTTTGCGACATACTGTCGCCCCCATCGATTTGCTGTCACTGTCATTGCTTTCCGTTTTCCATCATCGCTTGTGTCGTCTCCTCTTTTGGCTCTTCCGATCGACCGTACCCTAATTGCGCGCCCAAATCGCCATTCTCAACTCATAACTGCCGACGAACCCGACCTACTTGTCGCAAGATCGATTCTTTTCCGTCCTTTTGATCGTATTGCTGCAGCCCATCAACACATAGACAGGCATCGCTGTCCACACGCCTGGCTACCCGCCACCACTCGACGACTTGTCTCATTACCACCAACGGATTCTGTCTCGACTCACAATCAGAACAAACTGGTACGCCTTCGACTATCTGGGGCAGCTGAGTAACATTAGCTCAGTGCGGCTGTAATAAAGAAGCCCTATCTGGGTTTCAATAGGCATATGAGCCTGAACCTTGGCCCTCCCGAGTTGTAGCAGACGCAGTATGTCAGTCATGTTACAAACACCATCTCGAGCTTCTACCGCCTCCTCCTCTTCCTTCCAGCCTATATCACGCCAGAACACCATGTCTTCCTACGACGGTTCGCGCTCTGCGCGCCAGTCGAAGCGCTATTCTATGTCGGCATTGTATATGTCGATTTCTGCTAATGAAGGAGACCTCCAAATCGAAGATGAGCTTGCCAAAGGTAGGTGCCAGCCATTCTGCATGGTGAGAAATTGAGCCACTGACTCCCCTTCCAGCTCAAAAGTCGTTGCGAGATCTCAAATCAAAAATTTCATCACAATCCAAGAAGAACTTCGTCTTGGAGAAGGATGTTCGGTACCTGGACTCCCGAATCGCACTGCTTATCCAGAACCGTATGGCTTTGGAAGAGGTACGCTTACTTTGACAAGTAAATGAACGAATTCTGACAAGCCACTAGCAAAATGAAGTCGCCAGTCATCTTGAAGATGCTCTTGAAATGCAGCAGGGTGGTTTCCCAAACGACGATAAGACGCAAAAATACGGAAACCTTCTCTTTCTTCTGCAGTCTGAGCCCAGACATATTGCTCATCTTTGCAGATTAGTTTCCATGTCCGAGATTGACTCACTGCTCCAGACAGTTATGTTCACCATCTACGGAAACCAATACGAGAGTCGTGAAGAACATCTTCTTCTTACTATGTTTCAGGTACGTTCAGAAGTCATCACACACTAAGCTATTGAATGAATTCTCACAAGTTTAGTCCGTTTTGACATATCAATTCGACAACACTCCCGACTACTCCTCCTTGCTTCGCGCCAACACACCCGTTTCCCGAATGATGACAACATACACTCGAAGAGGACCTGGTCAAAGTTTCCTCAAGTCGGTACTTGCTGATAGAATCAATGGCTTGATCGAACTGAAGGATCTTGATCTTGAAATCAACCCGCTCAAAGTTTATGAGCGAATGATCGAACAGATCGAGGAGGACACCGGCCAACTGCCCCCTCATCTTCCCAAGGGAATCACGGGCGAGCAGGCTGCTGAGAACCCCCAGGTCCAGGCCATCATCGAGCCCCGCCTGACTATGTTGACCGAGATTGCTAATGGCTTCTTGACCACCATCATCGAGGGCCTCGAGGAAGCGCCTTATGGTATCCGCTGGATTTGCAAGCAGATTAGGAGCTTGACTAAACGCAAGTATCCTGATGCCAATGACCAGGTCATCTGTACTTTAATCGGCGGATTTTTCTTCCTGCGCTTTATCAACCCTGCGATTGTTACTCCCAAGTCGTACATGCTCATCGATGGAACCCCGGCCGAGCGACCTCGACGAACTCTGACTTATATCGCCAAGATGCTTCAGAATCTTGCGAACAAGCCATCATACGCCAAGGAGCCGTACATGGCTAAACTTCAGCCGTTCATCCACCAGAACAAGGACAGGATCAACAAATTCATGATTGATCTTTGCGAAGTACAGGACTTCTACGAGAGTCTCGAGATGGACAACTACGTCGCTCTTTCAAAAAAGGACCTCGAGCTTGAGATCACTCTCAATGAAGTTTATGCCATGCACTCGCTGATCGACAAGCACCATAGCGAACTGTGGAAGGATGACAATTCGCATCTCGCCATTATCATGTCGGAACTAGGATCATCACCTCCTCAGCTTCCACGCAAAGAGAACAGAGTCATCAACTTGCCCTTGTTCAGTCGTTGGGAATCAGCCATCGGTGATCTTACGGCAGCTTTGGATATTACCCAGGAGGAAGTGTATTTCATGGAAGCCAAGTCGATTTTCGTCCAAGTCATGCGATCGATTCCATCAACGAGTGGCGTAGCCAGGCGTCCGTTACGACTGGAACGCATTGCTGATGCTGCAGCCACAAACCGCAGTGATGCAGTGATGGTGCGCAAGGGTATTCGTGCCATGGAATTGCTTTCTCAGCTTCAGGAAATGCATGTTATAGACAAAACCGACCAGTTTAGCCTCCTCCGCGACGAAGTTGAGCAAGAGCTTCAGCATCTTGGCTCCCTGAAGGAAGGCGTGATCGCGGAAACTTCGAAGTTGCAGGAGGTCTACAAGACCATCCGTGACCACAACGTGTATCTCAACGGACAGCTTGAGACTTACAAGAGCTACCTGCACAACGTTCGATCACAAAGTGAGGGTACCAAGAGAAAGCAGCAGAAGCAGCAAGTTCTTGGGCCATACAAGTTCACTCATCAGCAACTTGAGAAGGAGGGTGTCATTCAGAAGAGTAATGTTCCCGATAACAGACGGGCCAACATCTACTTCAACTTCACTAGTCCATTGCCGGGAACATTTGTTATCTCGTTGCACTACAAGGGTAAGTTGCACCGGAATCCAGTCATGCGTAATAATACTAACCCGAGACAGGCCGCAACAGAGGATTGCTCGAGTTGGATCTCAAGCTGGATGATTTGCTTGAAATGCAGAAAGATAACCAAGATGACCTTGACCTAGAGTACGTGCAGTTCAACGTACCAAAGGTGTTGGCATTGTTGAATAAACGCTTCGCTCGCAAGAAGGGCTGGTAAATGATCTATAACGACAATACGACTCTCGACCACAAAAACATCTCGACATATATTGATCCATGTACTACGACCACATCAGACGGAAGGGCTTGGCGTTATGGATACTGATACCACGGAATTTTCTGCTCTCTTGACCCTGGGCCACATAGCTATTTGGAGGGCTTGTCACCATGGTTTCCCTTGTTCATTTTCATTTGTCTGGGTTTTTCTTGTTGGGCATGAGTGTTTTACTCCATATCATGTATTGTGTCGGCGAGGGTGTAAGACAGGGATGGAGCAGGGAGGAATACTCTTTTATATACCGTTTGCTTGTTTCTTGAATGGCGGTATTCTGCTTCGGCTGGTCCGTGGTGGGAGCTTGTATATGGCGCCTCGATTATGTGTGCATGCCGATAGTTTGTTTAAGAGACGGATCGAACCCAGTAGGGGTATGGGGAACGGGAATGGGAATGACTGGGGGATGACATACTTTGGCCAAAGAGGCTTCGGGTTCCCTGATAATGAAGGAAGGATCTCAATGTTTATAGCATGAAGTTGAAAGTTATTGTGATATGCTTACCGATTGTGTGATGATCTGATTGTGTTGGTTGATGGAGTGAAATTATTTTATATTCAGTGCCTACTCTGTAGCTGAAAGTCGATACTGATAACAGGGAATACATGAACCGAGGGACGGAACTGGGGATTGTGGAGACACATTGGGGAAGAGGGGCCGCATGAGCTGCAGAGGCTAGGAGCTAATTAGTTACCGTATCCCCCAGACATGAACCTCGGCATCTCATATTGCAACCTTGGGCTGAATGTTGACTTTCTTACGGAGTAGTAGTTGACATCTTTCTTTCTCTCTTTCATTCGCGAAACTACATTTCAATAATTCGTCATTTAACACTACTGCGCTGCATTTCTGTTCATTATAAGTAAACGCGTAATTGTTCATTGAACATTCAGCCATCTCTATCCTGTCGACTTTCATATCACTTTGTTCTCATGGCTGGCAGGATTCGGCAGCCCGTCGACGAGGCGGCGCTGGAGAAGTTCATTTCTGAAAATGTGCCTGAGATCAAAACACCAATTGACCTCAAACAAGTGAGTGGCCATTTGTCCCTCTTCATAAAACTACATCTCACACCAGACTAGTTTGGCTTTGGTCAGTCCAACCCAACATATCAAATCACCGCTTCCGATGGCCAGCGTTTCGTGATGCGCAAGAAGCCACCTGGAAAGCTCCTCTCCAAGACAGCTCACAAAGTTGAGCGCGAGTACCGCATCATGCATGCTCTCGAGAACACTGATGTCGCTGTCCCCAAGACATACTACTTATGCGAGGATGACTCAGTTATCGGAACACCATTTTATATCATGGAGTTTCTCGATGGCCGTATTTTTGAGGACTTCACGATGCCTGGTGTAGAACCCGCAGAGCGTGAGGCCATGTGGCGCGATGCTGTGTTAACCCTGGCTCGGTTCCATGCAGTTGATTACAAAAAGGTTGGGTTGGAGAAATTTGGTAAACCATCGGGTTTCTATCCTCGACAGATCAATACCTGGGTGACGATTTGCGGAAGCCAGGAAAAGGCTGTCGATATCGAGACCAAGGAACCAGTTGGGAAGTTGCCGCACTTTGAAGAGACTGTGCGTTTCTTTAAGAATGAGCGACACCAGCCCAAGGATCGGGCAACGCTTGTGCATGGTGATTACAAGATTGACAATCTGGTGTTTCACAAGACAGAGCCGAGAGTGATTGGAATATTGGAGTATGCTTTCCCTTCCTTTGTTTTACCTACCATAAGACTGGCGATACTAACGATACTTATAGTTGGGAAATGTCTACCATCGGCCATCCCCTCTCCGACATCTGCAACTTTCTCACCAACTTCTACTCGGCCATGTCCCCCGGTGTAATTCCATACGACGCATCAGGATTCCTCCCCGATAAGACGGACGGTCTTCCACAGCCAGAGAAGATCCTGGAGTGGTACGCAGAGGAAAGTGGCTACGACGCTCGGCCGGAGGTACCGTGGGGCATGTCGTTTAGCATCTGGAAGCTGGCGGGTGTGTGCCAGGGCATTGCAGCGCGTTATGCGCTTAGGCAGGCAAGCAGTGAAAAGGCGAGACAGCACGCTGAGACGAGGGGATTGTTGGCTGAGTTTGCCTGGGCTCTGGCTCAAGAGGCTGGTGCTGATGAGACTGTGACAAAGTTGTAAGGTGTTTATTGTATCACGGCGTAATGCATGATGTTTCCTTTGATGCCTCGTACGGTTGTCTTGAGTACATGATTGTGCTACTGCGGCTGCAGGTTACAAAGGCCCCTGCTGTGTACTTGAGTCTGGCTACTATTCTCGTATCTATGAAGTGGTGGCTGGTGTTTTGGGTTGCAACACCCCAAGGTTCAAATCTGAAACATGGAAATCCAATGGCCAGGAGTCGAGAGCTTATGACGTTAGACTTTGCGATCAACACATTTTCCTTTGATAACATGACTTTAATTCGTTTTTCAGATTGGTCAATTAAACTCCATCTTGCCTTCACCGCCAACTGATGATAGACACTTTTATACATGCCCCATAGCGCGAATCTTTTGGAGGATCGTTTTACAACACAGCAGCGGGCATCAATCAAGCTTATCGCTCGCTAACGCTAAAAAGGGCCAAAACTTGATTTAACTTAACTAAAACCCCCCCGACAACGCGACATCCTTCAATACAATTGAGCCTGGTCCTAGTCCTGGTCCTGGTTCTATTTACCAACCTACTACTCCTTATGACCTAGACATTACATTGACTTACTCACTCACTGGACGCCTCAATTCATGGCGGGCAATACTCGCCGGCGCATCACATTGCCGGACCCTTCAGCGGATGAACGCCGTCCTTTGTTACCGAGTAGGCTCAGTACTGGCGTCGGCCCAGAGAACCGCGAAGCCCTGTATAGCTGCATGACAGACCCCCATAGCCATTTGCCCGTGTATACCAACATTCACCGTATCCGTCGCGATATCATCAGCGTCGTTGAGGATTACCTGAGCCTCGCCCAGCTGCAGGACCTGAGAATTAATGTGACAGTCGTCCGGCCACTGGTTGATAAGTTCTTTGGCCTCAACGACATTTCTATCAGTAAGACAAAGACAAGTGAAGATTGGACTGTAGATACCCTTTACTAACCACCTATTACAGTCTACTGCTTGCTGGTCAATCGTGCACAGTTCCTGGATGAGCAGTCTCACCTGAACAATCGCCACAATGTTAACTTCACTCGTGCCACTCTATGTGAGCTCATTGCTACGCGCATTCTACGCCGTTTTGGTGAAATGCACGATGACGGCCACGACGGCCTCCTCTTACTCGCTCATATCCTCGTTGCAGGCTTTGAGCCCTTCCAGAATGCCCCTGACGAGATTCGGGACGAGGCAGAAAGGACAACTTCCTGGGTTGATTATAAGACACTGCCCTCTTTAGAGATTGCCATCGTCACAGAGAGCAAGCACTTCCTTAGCTCGGCGACTTGTGAAAAGGTCGTCAACGCAATCTACGAAGGTCGAATTGTTTATACTCCTTCGACGTTCTGGGACATCATTCCTGATCATTACAAGCTGAAGCCCATTTCTATCTATGACCCTCGCGACTCGCCCCTCCTCAACCAGTACCGTCTGATCGTCCCTCGTACCCGAAATGTTCTTGAGTCCATCCAGTTCGCCACGCTGCTCGCTCTCTACGTTGCGGTCATGGTTCTTAGAAGGAAGAACCACTATGGGCCAACTGAAGCTGCTTTTTCCATCTTTGCCTTTGGATGGGGATTGGATCAGTTTGCTACCATTTTGGCACACGGATGGTATGTCACAACATCGCCTTTGTTCTTTCAGTATCATTGACACATCTATCAATAGGAACGTGTATACCCAAAACCTCTGGTCGTTCCTCGATGTGACCTTTATCTTCATTTACTGGGGATATCTTGTCCTACGATTCCTAGGTTGGAAATTGGGCGACACCAACTTGGACGAGCAAGCATTTGATGTGCTTGCGCTCGCAGCTCCCGTACTAGTTCCACGTCTAGCCTTCAACTTGCTCAGCGACAACTTGGTGTTTTTGTCTCTCAGGTCAATGGTAGCCGACTTTTTCTTCCTCACAGCCCTCTCCGCCTGGTGCTTCTTGGGCTTCTTGCTTTCTCTACTTTGGCTTGGCGAGGGAGCACACCCTATTCTGTATGTTTCATTGTGTCGCTCAATGTGCAACGTGATACTAACGTGTACTAGGACAATATCGAAATGGATGATATACATTTGGTTTGGATTAGATGGCACAGGTATCCAACGATCGGTAAGTAATTGTTGTTTCCTTTGCTTTACCACTTGCTGATTGATCTCTTTTAGACTGAGTTTCACTGGCTGCTGGGACCCAGCGTCATGGTTGCGTTCGCTTTCTTAGGCAACACCCTCTTCCTTACCATCTTGGTCTCCATGTTATCCAACACCTTCAGTAACATCTCGTCAAACGCTATACAAGAGATCAGCTTCCGACGAGCTGTGCTCACCCTCGAAGGCGTGAAGGCCGACGCCGTGTTTGCATACCAACCCCCCTTCAACATCCTTGCTGTGTTCTTGTTCGTCCCTCTCAAATTTGTTGTAAGCCCGCGCTGGTTCCACAAGATTCACGTTGCAGCCGTCAAGATCTTGAATCTGCCCCTGCTTCTTATCATCGCCGTTGCTGAGCGTCGTCTGCTCTGGCCTGCCCATACGATTGAGGATCCTAGCGAGATCAAAGCTCCGCCGCCGACCAAGAGCCAGTTCTGGAAGAAATGGCGGTTGACGGTCCATCGAGATCTACGTGCTGTGTTTCAAGTCCCGCCACCTGACACCGTACACGACGATATCGCTGTCGACGATGACCTCACTCACCATCTCATCCGTCGCCAGTTCACGCGCGGAGCTACAAATGAGATAGAACCGCGGAATCCGGAACCCCAGGCTCACGCTCAATCTCGTCCTGATCCTGGAGGCCGACGCCCATCGAGACGAGACTCCATGTTCCCAGGGATTCCACCACAGAAATTACGTGGATCTTTCTCCGAAAATGATATGTTTGAGGGGACATCAGATCGATTGGCTAAAATGGAAAAGTCGATACGGCGCATGGAGGCTATGCTGTCGCGCCTAGTACCATCTATTGATGACGCCATCAGTGACTCGGAGCTGGAGGAGAGCGGCACATTGAGAGGGGAGAACACGGCAGAGTCCTCATTTAGAAGAGGTGAAGACCAAGAGTCATGAGCATTACGCAAGGTTGGGTCTGATTACATGTTAAGAATACGCTTGTAACGAGTACTGGATAACTAGGCAGCTTTTGCATTTTATTTGCTTAGTATTGTTCCAACACTGATTCAGTGGCACTGCCAGAAGCAAACTTCCTCTACACCACCAAATCGCAAACCCTTACAAAATAATAAAAGCATTCGCGTTTTGCTTGTACGCCCAAATCTACCGAATATCCTCTCTTGATACTTGACATCGCATTCCCAACCGGGACTCGCAATATGTGTGCAGTCACCTACTTCAAGCATAAAAAATGCAAACACACCTGGGTCGTCCTCACAGAGCCCTGCATGCCTTACATAGGCCTCAACACCTGCCCAACCTTTTGCGACGGCACAGCCAAAGATCCACCCAAGTTTTACAACACAAAGAGTCAACCTTGTCCGCGATGTCAACTACACGGCGTGTACGATCGCAACTTGGTTCGAATGGTGGAGGCCATGGGATGGGGAATCAAATGGGGAGTCGGACCAGGGAGAGATGATTGGGGTTGTGAAATGAAGTGTGTGATTCAATAAGGGACCGTGGCTATGAATGGGCTTTGTGAGCGGATTCGACAGGACGGTTTGTCTAAGTGGTTTATCCAAGGTTGACATACGAGAACGACAACGATTATAGGCAGCAGGTCTCTCTCTATTGAATGCCATCCCATGTCAGCCGCCCATCATAACTACTTATTCATTACGAGTTCAACTGCCTTTTATTTGGATTTATATCTGGGTTCGTTACCATATATCCTTTAGCCTCATGCTTCAGTTATATATCACGTGCCATGTCCACACAGAGCCATCACAAGTTTTCCAGCTGTAAATCCATGAAGTCTCACCACAACCACATCATCTTTACTCATTCCGCGCCGCACACCATGCTTCCCACGCCAGATACTTCTCACGTCCCATATGAGCGAGTGTACGAACCAGCTGAAGACTCGTATCTCCTTTTAGACACACTCTCGTCCGCTTCTGAGACCGAGTATCTACAAAATGCCTTCCCAGATGCTGCGCCTCTAGTGGTGGAGGTTGGCACGGGCTCAGGGGTTGTCCTCGCCTTTGTGCACGCGCATGCACAAAAGCTCTTTGGCACACGCCAGGTCCTCACAGCTGGCGTCGACATGAATGCGTTTGCATGCCGCGCAACTGTTGGGACCGTGGCAAAGGCAGAATCTGACAATCCCGATACTCATGCCTCGTACTTGGGCTCGTGTATGGGAGATCTCACAACCTCAATGCGTGAGGGCGCCATTGATGTCCTCATCTTCAACCCTCCATATGTGCCGACACCTGAGATGCCTGCGAGGCCAGACACGTTTGTTGCAGACGATTTGGGAGTTACCTCAAAGACCTCCTTTGATGACGACTCATACCTCCTAGCTCTGTCATACGCAGGCGGTGTCGACGGCATGGAGACAACAGACAGGCTGATTGAGGCATTGCCACGAACTCTATCCCGTCGTGGCTGTGCCTACCTTCTCCTCTGCGCACAAAACAAGCCTGACCAAGTCAAGAGTCGGATCGAGGCATTTGGACCTGAATGGCGAGCTCAAACTGTCGGCACAAGTGGCAAGCAGGCCGGATGGGAGAAGCTGCAGATCGTGCGGATATGGCGAGACTATGTGAGCGCTGCGGAATAAAAAATAATATATAGAAGGAAAAAAGGGTTGCTGCCATGACTTTGAGGCTTGTAAGAGCATGCATGTATTCAGATATCTTTCCATACCTACCAAAAGGCGATACCCACCCCAAGAGGATTCAGATTCATACAGTTTTTATGGCTAAACAACCCGAACGCCAAGTTCCATTTAAAATGTGATATCATCTCGATATCATAGCCACTCCACGAATGATGCGCCTTTACGCTTCCATCCTCCTTCTCTCCTTTCTCGCCTGGCCTCCTATCTCTTCCTGCGTTGTTCTTTCTAAGGTCGTCCTCCGCGGCCGCGACCACCACCGCCGCCGCGTCCACGTCCCCTGGGACCGCCTCTGCCTCGTCCACCTCGGGCACCACGGTCTGCCGCCTCCTTGCGGGCCTTGTTCTTGGGCTTGGGCGCGTCGTCAATGAGTAGTGTGTCGAGAGGTAGTGAGTCGGGAAGGATAAAGTATCGGATTGTAGAACCTCGGATGTTCATGGTCTCGAGGGAGATGGGCTCCTGACCCTTGATGGTCATCTTGACGTTGCGAAGAGCCGTGTTCATCTGGGGGGAGACGGAGGAGATTGTGCCGTGGATGATGGTTCCTGAGAACGAGTTAGCGTGCTGCTGCATTCCTACAAGCTCAAGAGATAAGGGTTTGGGCTGTGCGTACCATTTTTCAACTCAATTGTCACCGTCTCGTTGGCGCATTTCATGAGGAATCTGTGAGAATCAAGTTAGTCCAAAAGCTCCAAGTTGAAAAAGAAGCTCAGCACAAATCAGGTGCAGCGCAAAGGGTGGGAATTGTCCGTACCTGACGAGCTTCATGTTGGCGACTTGGGAAGAATTATGCGCTTTAAAATGCTCGTGGAATATGTTGGTGGTGGTGGTGAAGTAGGAGTTTAATGGGCGCGTCGTCGTGAAATCGATTCGGCGTGAGGCTGAGAGGCTGGCTACCACGACCGCCTGAACTGTCGGTCGGAAAAATCGAGGTTCGGAGCTTCTGGAACAACACGTGATCTCGAAGTTAGTAAGGACCCAAAGTTTTGAACACGAGTATCAAGATATCTGGACTGAATATCAAGAAAACAAATTCGATCGAAATTTCATTGAATTTGACGTAGGAGAGCTCTTGGCCAGTTGTCTATCCTATTCGTACTGTTGTATTCCCTATACTCTATTGTCTTCATCTTTGGCTTCTATTGTGTGACAGAAAGGTTGGTCTAGAAGCTTTAGGTACAAAAATTAGTGACCAAAAGTCCTGCCCAAACTGTGAGGTCAATGACCTACTAGTTTCGTCTACCATGCTCTGTAGCCGCCAACTTTTTTTGATACAGTAGCCTACTTAGGGGCCTATAGGTAACTGCAGGGCCTGGGACGAGCCTCCACAATTGGTTTGATCGTGGCCCATTGAGGAAAAGATCACTTATCGATAAGAGGACCCGCGGTTCATTCACCAACGCAGGCCGGGGAACAAGCAACCATAAATTGCAGCCTCGCCAACTTGAGTATGTCATCATTCATTGCTCGCCTCCTGCCTTTTGCCCGGGGATTTCTCCATCCCCTTTGTTATCGACTGGCCCAGGGTTGGAATTCTTAGTTCTTTCCGCTAGACTTTTTCTTTCTGTTGTCCTCTTGCGAAGTATTCATTGCGCACGCCGCCTTGGAAGCTGTAACCTGCTGCCTCATTTACCCCACCATATTTCTCCTTCAGATCAATCAGAAGCTCACTGAAGCTCTTCGTTCATTCTCGACAACTTTATTTTTTATGCTCTGTACAGCCCTAAGGGTATAAAAACAGATAGTAAGTAAGTTGGTTTGTGCTAAGTACATATATAGACCTAATATTTGTACTTCTTTTCTTTGTACTCATTTTCACGCCCTGAAACTTGGAGGTTAACATTAGAACCTATTTAGAGACAACAACTTGGCGACGTCGCCAGGCAAGATTTTGTATTCGCAGCAATCATGATTTCAGGGCGTGGAGGAGCTGGCACTCGGGGGAGGATCAGACCCCCTCGTCGTATTGTGCGTGTAAGTATACCCCGGAAGGATCAAGAGCCTCATATCACAGCGCGCGCTGGATGTTCGGGCTGACAACTATGCATATAGGCCACCGAGTCTGGAGAGGGTTCCGATTTTGAGGTATGCTGGAAAATGCTCAGGGAAGCACTCGACGACATCCACAGGAAAAACTGCAGCAAGTTATCTTTCGAAGAACTGTACCGAGCGGCCTACAAAATCGTCCTTAAGAAAAAAGGCGAGCTTCTCTACGAAAAGGTGAAAGGCTTTGAGGAACAGTGGTTCAACGACCATGTTATCCCTGAAATCAAAGAGCTATTCAGCAAGAGTCTGCTTGACAGCGGAAGCAGATCGATTCACGAGAAGCGACAGACTGGGGAGAGATTCCTCAAAGGTCTACGCGACAAATGGGAAGATCACAACATGTCTATGAACATGACGGCTGATATTCTGATGTACCTCGATCGTGGCTATACCCAGCTTGAAGCACAGCGAATCCCCATCTTCGCCACCACCATCGCGTTGTTCCGAGAGCATATCCTTCGATCATCCCTAAATACCAACCACAAGGTCATCGATGTCCTGATATCGGTTATCCTGGAGCAGATCAACATGGAGCGCGAAGGAGATATCATAGACAGAAATCTTATTCGAAGCTGCACCCGAATGCTCAGCAGTCTCTACGAAACCGAAGACGAGAAAGACAGCGACAAGCTATACTCCACAGTCTTCGAGCCCCGTTTTCTTGAAAATAGTAAAGCCTACTATGCCGCCGAATGCGAGAAGCTACTACGCGAATCGGACGCCGGGGCCTGGTTGCGACACACCCAAACGCGGCTGAATGAGGAGATCGATCGGTGCGGAACCACAATAGAGCTGGAGACACTGCCAAAGGTCACGTCGACCATTGATCAAGAGCTTATAATCAAGCATCTGGGCGAGTTTTTAGCACTCGAAGGGAGTGGTTTGAAGTGGATGATTGACAACGACAAGGTAGAAGAGCTCTCTATCCTCTATAGACTCGTCTCTAGAGTCGATTCTACAAAGACATCGTTGCGGGAAATTCTACAGCGCCGTGTGGTTGAGCTTGGATTGGACATTGAAAAGGTCCTGAAGAACACTGACTTCTCGACTGGTCAAGGTGATGGAGAAGAAGGCGAAGGCGACAAGGCAAAGACCTTGAACCCCGCTGCGCAGCAGACTGCTGCTGCAATAAAATGGGTTGATGATGTTCTTCGTCTAAAGGACAAGTTTGACAATCTCTGGACCCGCTGCTTCCAGGACGACCTCATCATCCAAAGCGCCCTGACCAAGAGCTTTTCCGACTTCATTAACATGTTCAATCGGAGCTCTGAATATGTCTCCCTGTTTATCGACGACAACCTCAAAAGAGGTATCAAGGGAAAGACAGAAGCGGAGGTGGATGTTGTTCTTGAAAAGGCCATTGTTCTGATCAGATACCTTCAAGACAGGGATCTGTTCCAAACATACTACCAGAGACATCTGGCCAGACGACTACTTCATGGCAAGTCCGAAAGCCATGATGTTGAGAAGCAAATCATCTCTCGGATGAAGCAGGAGCTTGGACAACAGTTCACCAGCAAATTCGAAGGCATGTTCAGAGATCTGGTCACGTCCACGGAGCTTACTACCGGCTACCGTGATCACATCCGCAGCGTTGGAGACGGTACTAAGACCATCGATCTTAACATTAACGTTCTCACCACAAACTACTGGCCACCCGAGGTCATGGGACGCACCGCGCAGATTGGCGACGGTTCTCGCGTTACTTGCACGTACCCACCTGAGCTGGACCGATTGCAGACAAGCTTCGAGCAGTTCTACCTAACTAATCGTAATGGGCGCAAGCTTACCTGGATTGGCACAACTGGAAGCTCTGATATCAAGTGCACTTTCCCGGCCATTGCTGGGAAGTCTGGCCCTCTATCACGAGAGCGCAGATATGAAATCAACGTGCCGACCTTTGCCATGGTCGTCATGCTTCTTTTTAACGATCTGGAAGATGATCAGTCGTTGACATTTGAGGAGATTCAGGCCAAGACAAACATCTCAAACCAGGACCTCATGCGGACGCTGACGGCCATTGCGGTAGCGCCCAAGTCTCGTGTCCTGCTAAAGGATCCAGCCAACAAATCAGTTAAGCCGGGCGACAAGTTTACGTTCAACGCATCGTTCCAAAGCAAGACTATCCGAATCAAAGCACCCATCATCAATGCGGTGTCAAAGGTTGAAGACACGACAGAGAGGAAGACTACTGAGGAAAAGAACAACCAGACGAGAGCCCACATTGTTGACGCAGCAATTGTGAGAATCATGAAGTATGCATTCCCTATGCCTGTTCTGCGGCTCAGTTTCAGACACTAACTTCCCTAGATCTCGAAAGGAGCTCTCTCATTCTCAGCTGACCAGCGAAGTTCTCAGCCAGTTGTCGGGTCGCTTTAAGCCTGAGGTCTCCCTCATCAAAAAGCGTATCGAAGATCTTATCGCCAGAGAATACCTCGAACGTCCTGATGAAGACGGCGCACCATCTTTGTACCGTTATGTTGCATAAAGCATACAGATTATTATCACATAATCCCATGAATCACGAAATAAAGGAATCGGCATTTCCCGGGTTTGCACGGCGTTGAAATTACAGAGGGTTGTTATTTATCTGCAAAGCATGGGTGTAAATATGAGACACTGCAGCAGTGTTGGAAAGGAATGTGGGAAAGGTACTCGGGGACAGGCGTAGAATTACATATTTGCTATTGCTAGTCTCTACGTAAATTACTGCGTCAGACGATGAATTCAAGCGCTGAAGATTGTCATTCATAGTTGTCGTACCCAGCCACTGTGACATGTGTTATGGTGTTTGAACCATGATTTTGTAAAAGAACTAGTCCTTTCACTGAGCTGAAAAGCATCCTTCAAAATGATAGGGAAATCGCCTCTTATAAAAATAAGAGACGAATGAGTAGGTCAATTTCTGCTTTCTTGAACAGCCTTCTAGCCGTTTGTTTTTGTATGCAAAACCTGAGCCAACATTCCTGTTACCTACCAGCTCTTGAGTGAACAGAAGCACTGAGGGTAACTATACTAATTTGCAAAAGAGAAAGACGACATCTGTAGATCAAGAAGTATTGAGAGTTGGACGTGGTCTTGCAAGCCATGATCGATCACGTGACCTTACTCAACCAGCGCCTTACCTAGCCGCTATCATGATGGAGATCTTGCACCACCAACGATCTAAACAGCCTCCATCGACGACTACGCCCATTAATTATCAGAAACTCTGATATTCCGACTCTCAGCACCCTAGTTACACCCGTAAACTACGTTTATTCTTTCTAACACAAGGGCTGCGATCGTGAAAGAGTCACCGACACAATGCTCTTCTTCAGGTACCTCACACTACCCAACACCCACCCATGTTCTCAAAGCTGACGCTCTCTGCTACATAGCTTTTTCAAGACCCTTATTGACCACGAGGTCACTGTTGAGCTCAAGAACGATATTCAGCTCAAGGGCATTCTCAAGAGTGTGGATCAGTACCTCAACATCAAGCTCGATGACATCCAGGTTGTGGAGGAGCTTAAGTACCCCCATCTCGTGCGTGCAATCCCAGGATTTCCCAGTTCAATGATATAGTGGTGGTGAGTTAACTGACTGGTTTTATAGAGCTCCGTCAAGAATGTCTTTATTAGAGGCTCGGTCGTGAGATACGTTCACCTGCCTGGTGCGTCAGTTGACACGCAGCTACTCGAGGACGCCACCCGAAGAGGCAAGTCCCCCCCCCCCTCTTCTCTTTATTCATGTCGCATTTTTCACGTAAGGTCGGTGAACTGACTTATTGCGTTTTACAGAAGCGGCTGCTCAACAGGCCAAGGCGAAATGAACGGTTCAAGTGGATGGATGAGAAGGAGAGCGAATCATGTGGGATAGACTTTTAGAGATCGATATGAATCAAAGATGAGATGGCAAAAAAGGGAGGACTCATGAGGCGTTGGCTTCTGATATGGATAATGAAATGCTGTTCTTTTCCTCTTTTCAACATGCTGAGCATTGCGATGAATTTAATGCTCAAATGAGTTGGGCGTGACAATTGGATATGTACTGATTCATCATCACCCATGTCGACTTTGTCCAAAACCATAAAAAGTCATATAACCTCTCGCTACAATACATAATGTGCCATTTATCATTTTAACATTACCAAAACGCCTTGCCTGCCGTGCCAGGTTTACCATCCCACAGTTCTTTCTCAGCTACTTGGCCGTTATCTTCGCCTTCAATGAGCGGTATCACCAACCCTGCTCGCCTTCTCTCAGACAGCCAACGATCTATCCACCCCTTCATCCGCTTTCTTGACTGTTCACTACCCACGTTGACGGTCGGGACAACCTTTTCGATCCGTAAAGTCATGAGAAACATGGCTAGCTCTCGAAAACTGCTGTGTTCCGAGTATGGAACCCCAAAACACATGGCTTCCTTGGTGCTGCCTCTCTGTGGGACAAAGTCTTTATATCCAAATCTCGTGCGCCAATTGCTATCGTGGAGGATCTGTTGGGTATGAATGCTGCCAGGTGGAGTGTTGGCACCGAATGATTTGCCTGCAGGCCTGAAGTTCCAGCCACTGGGTCGGAGTCCAACTATACGACTGAAATGTGGCTTGTAGCTATTGAGGTACTCTTGGAGCGTCTCGGCACGAATCTCCATCAGCATTTGCATATGTACTTGTGCTTCGAGAGGGTCGGATGTCAAAAGAGCAGAAAGTTCTGGGTCGTCAAGTTGTTTGCAGATTTTAATCTTGCCAGGTGTTGCAAAAATCTTGGACTTCAGAGCTTTGGCGATGGAGATACAAATGCGCTCTTTACCAATCGAGTAGGTGCCGCAAATTACAAGTAGCCGCTGAGGAGGCTTTTTCTTTGTGTCGAGTTTGTCATTCTCGTCATACTTTGTGTTTGGGAAGAACTTGCTAACTGCTAGAGTGCCCTGTCCACCGGCCTTTTCCCAAATGTCGTCTTTACAGTTGGGATCAGGAGACATAGACCCACAGAGGTCGGCACAAGCTTTGATGACATCGTTCTGAGGCGGAAAGGAGTATTTCGGATTGAGGTATGTCGTATCTAAGTAGCAGATGTCGATCTTTTGTTGTTTGATCTTTCCAGAAATGGAGTCGACAATATCCGGTTTAAGAAGAGGATGTTTGACATGCGCAGGACAAGCTCGGAAATCTCCACAATGTAATATACGTTGAACACGACTATTGGCCCCTTGCTTCATCGTCTTCTCGAAGAGAAAGAGAGAACTTCCTGGACAGTGGTTGGCTGGTATCATGGTGACAGTTGCACCCTCGGTCCCTGGGATATCGTAGGGCTTGTCAAACTCAAGCTCGACAACCCATTTTGCTGCCGTGCGAAGTTGATTCTTGACAAGACTGCCAGTGACCTTGCTGCAGTATATAGACCCATGACACCATCTTGCTGTCAATCCGATGTAGTGATCGCTGTGGAAATGGCTTAAAAAGTACGCTTTGCAGCCTTGAACGGCACCATAGCGGAACGCATCGACGCAAATGGAGAAACCAGGCATAATTTTGTAAAAAGGACACGTCCTTTCGTAAGCTTGCTTTCCTCGCGAAGCATTCTCAGCAGCAGCAGCCTCCTGCCATGCGGAATCTTCAGCATTGCTAGACATGAGCTTAGAGAATGCTGTTTTTGGAGCCGAGTCGGGGCCTATTATCTCCAAGGGGTTGGCTTGGCCAGGTCTGGGAACAGCAGCCCGTGCAAATCTGGTGGCGACTTCTTTTGATTCGACTTCGGGTGTTGGGATGGGCTTTGCGGGTGATGTCTTCTCTGGTGTTGTTTTCTCTTTCTTTGGTAATGGGATTGAGTGTCCGTCGAGACAGGAGTTGACATGTCGTGTCGCCTCATCTACCGAGATTCCTTCCAAACTGCCGTTGCAGATCGGGCAGCTCTCTGTCATGGAATCATAGTCAAGGGGGTCTTCGGCCAAGTCTTCGATCGATATTCCTGCTTCCTCCGCCTCTAATCGTGCTTGCTCTCTCATTAACCGCATTACTCGCATCTCTTCTCCTTCCAAGTCGTTTAAATCGGGGAATTCTTCGTCTGGTATGTCTCCTAGATTGTCAAAATGCTGATATGTCGAGTCTTCCTGTTTCAAAGCCGGGGTCCTAGTATCTGTCTCTTTCTTTTCATGGTCCTTAGTCAATCCGTCCGTCCGGACCTGTTTATGCGGGGAAAGTTCCGTACATTGGCCTGTTTTTTCAGACTTGTTGTTTATGGCCTTGGCCTCATCGTCAGATTCGTCTTCGCTGTCAGAGTCCACAAAGGGAGTCTTGATCTTGGGTTTCGTCGGTTTCCGCTGTGGTTCTTGGTCGCTTTTGGTAGGTGATGGACATTCTTTGGCCACCAATACCTCTTCGACTTTCACCGAAGCTTCCGGCTTGATTTTTTGCTCGGGCTCTTGGCTCAATTTACGCCGTTTGTTTGGTGAATCGGCTTCATTGTGTCGGGTCGAATTGTCAGCGTCATCGGCAGAATAAAGATCTTCGGTTTCGGCAGTAGCTGGTGCTTCTCCGAGGAAAAGAGAGGTTTCAGTTTTCTCAGCCTTTTTGAAAAAGCTCAGAATACTCTGATTGGCTTTGGCAGGCTTCTTGGGTAATTGTGAAGCCGAGAAACCCTTTTTTGGTGTATGTGATCGATTCGGTCTCTTTGGGGCAACCATGGTGAAAGTTGGGGTATTGTACAGAATTCAGTATTGGATATTCGAAATAGCAATGGTTACAGGAAGTATATGAGAAAATCGAGGCTTGTGGTTCTGGTTAGATGGAGAGGCAGAGCTGGTTGTGTCATGCAATAGATCCCTGGAAAATTAGGTTGCAAGGGGTCCAAAACGAAGTGGGATGCTCAGAGTAGTTAACGCGAGCGCGGAAGGTGGCAAAGTCAGGTCCATCGCGCTGTCATGTGACGCTATTAGACATCAGAAGAGCCTAGCATCTTGGTAGATCTCCCTGTCAATCTTTCAATGTCCTGAAACACTTCACCTGAATACTCCGTACTATGTGCTTGGTTTCTTCTTCCAGCTAAGGAATATGTAACGGTGGTCGGCTGGAAACATGATACCCCAATGAAACAGGAACTGCCCCATGTCTTCGTAGGTGACAATCAATCTTCAGGCCCTTTGGAACTAATAACTACCTAATTCCCAACTAGCCTCTTTTCAACATTGATGCCAGTACTAGATATCCCATAAAACATACCTTATATCATCTTATCACTTCAAACTACAATTGCCTAATCCTCGGTCATGTTTCGGTCAACCGCCCAGATACAGCACATATCGCCCGTACCAGCAGGGACAGCAGTACCCAAAGCTGTCGAAATGCTTCATGACCATGTCTTTTTCATACAATGCGATCCCTATATGACCAAACACGAGGCTCTACCAACGCCAGAGCCTGCGCCTTCGATCCCTGACACGCTTGAGCTGAAGCCTGTTGGGCAACCGAAATGTTATTCCGTGACAGACAGAGTCCATACACTGCCCGCAGGACTTTGGGATTCTGACGTGGTCAGCACATATGAGTTCATTAATTTGGAGAGGGGCGTCTTTGTGAGAACACGAGGCCCGATGGGTTTGGTTTTGGAGACTGTCTGGGAGATTGAAGAGACTGCTGATGGAGGATCAAAGATTGTTGAGAACGTCACCATTTCATGCTCCAGGCTGATGCTGGGCATGATCAAGAGCTCTTGTGAGGCTGGATGGAAAGGAGTTCATGGCAAGATGCTTGAGAGGCTGGAGAGTTCCTGATAGAGAGATCTAATGAGCCATTGGAGGAACATCAACTTTTGCCTGCTACCATCCTTGCTGGACTGGACTGTTGTCTGTTTAACCTCAGTTGTAAGGCTTTGAGTCTTGGTTTGTGCTGCCTATAAAAAGAGCGTCTTGTCCCAAACTTTGATCACTTTTCCTTTTCTTCTCCAACTTCCCTTTGCCACCTTGGCTTGAATCAAAGTGTAGTATCTGTTCTTGTATAGGCTAATCCCTTTACACTATTTTCTTAACCTAATTTTTGATCAAATTGGTGATGGTACAACTACGCTTGCGTTGGTGAACCATCTCCACTGTGTCCTTGGTATCACACTGCCTCCAAGCGATGTAAATTGACTCCTTTATTTGAGCCAAACACTTCTCTTTCATTGCATTCTCGCTGGTTAATCCAGCGGTGCGAAGAAGGATTTATTTTGTTCGTCATGTCAAAAGAAAGAGGTGTTGATGCCTGGACTATTTTTGTATTTATGTATTTATGTCGTCAGCCACTAGGTAGGTAGTCTAGAGTACACCGCCACAACTTGGTTATCCCCACTCATTGGCCCTCCGCTGTCGACGGGGAAAGTGTCAAGGGGTCTCTCCTTTCGCAACAGTCCAGTCTCAAGCTGTTTGTGGTTTCAACATCACCAAAAGGTTCCTTGTCTTTGAACTTATCGCTTTGCATCTCTTTTTTTGTTTTGTTTTGAGGGTCGCGACCTTCTCGCTACTCCCAAGTTTTCTTTCCCTTCTCTTGCACAGCGTGAAATTATCATGAAGTAATCAACAAACGCATCAGTTCTTTTTCCTCTACATATCAGTCGGCTAGCTTAGCTTAGTTGGCTTGCATTGCATCCCTCCCCTGCTGAGCATCTCCAACCCAAAAACACAGGCGCCCAACTATTCATTCACCATAATGTCGTCGCTTCAACCCAGAGGGCCCGACTCTGCAGTCGGCAAGCAAAAGGCAATTGAAGATGCAAAGAAAATGCAAAAGCTCGTTGCCGAGCAGTGTTTAAAAGTCGGAAAGGATCCTCCCCAGTACCGTCTTTCAGAGCTCATTGGCAAGGGCAGTTTCGGCCGTGTATACAAGGCCACTTCTCTAACATCAAACCAACTTGTCGCTGTCAAGATTATCGACATTGAAGAGAGTGATACCGTCAACCCCAAGCTTGCCGATACGTACAGCGATTTGCTCAAGGAGATTAACGCCCTGCAACTTCTTAGTGATAGCGGCGCTAAGAATATTAACCATGTCATTGACGCTCTTCCTGTTGGCCAATCTATGTGGATGATCACGGAATATTGTGCCGGAGGCAGTGTCGCTACTCTCATGAAACCAACCTCACCAGGCGGACTTCAAGAAAAATGGATTATTCCCATCTTGCGCGAGGTGGCAGAGGCCATTTATTGGGTCCATGGCCAGGGCATCATTCACAGAGATATCAAATGTGCCAATATTTTGGTTACCGAAGAGGGAAACGTGCAGCTTTGCGATTTTGGAGTTGCTGGTGTCATCGAAACCAAATTCGACAAGCGTTCGACTGTAATTGGTACGCCTCATTGGATGGCCCCCGAGCTCTTCGACAACAGTACTTCCTACGGTACAGAGGTGGATATCTGGGCTTTTGGTGCCATGGTATTTGAGATCGCATCAGGCCTACCCCCAAGTGTGGCTGCAGGTATGATGGATTTCAACAGGCTGGGCTCTTACCTCAAACAGCATCTCCCTCGCCTCGAGGGAGACCGATATTCCCAGGGCCTGAAAGACCTCGTGGCGTACTGCTTGGTTGATGACCCCAAGCAACGCCCCCCAATTGAACAAATCCAACGACACCGGTATATACACAACACTCAAGACGCGTATCCTACCTCAGATCTTGCACACTTGGTTAGAGGCTACAAGCTGTGGGAGGCACAAGGTGGTGTTCGCAAGTCTCTCTTCTCTGCAGGAGGAGCCCAGGGACCTTCTGACTTAGGTCTCCAGCTCTTGGATAACGACGAGTGGAACTTCAGTACAACTGCTGCATTCGATCAGCAAGTTCTTCAAACCGGCGACGCTCAAGCCGTCTTCGATGTTTACGGTTCCAATGTTGACTTCAGGCACGACGGTTTTGACGATGCTTCGCGCACTCAAAAGCCGAAAGGACGTCGACGCCCACCACCTCATCTTCCTTCTGTCAAGGCACCATTGGAAAAACTGTTTGACCCAAATACGATATCAAACTATGAGGACAACTCTCGAGCATACTATGGTCGCCCGTTCCCCCCACCTGTTTCTGATTTCCAACCCTCCCAACCTCCCCCAGCATCAGATTTGCCTTTGAGGAACGATTCATCCCAATCTCCTGGCGTGAGAGAATCTCTCATCGACCTTGACATATCCCTTGACGGCAGTAATCTCTCCGAGTTCGTCGACCTGAATACTATTCGGGCAGGCGACCCGAGAGCATCTACAGACTATGACTTTGGCGACGTATCTTATAACAAGCCACCACTCAGTGACCCAGCAGATATGAGCAACAACCGTCGAACACGAGATTGGAAGTTTCCATCGATGGCCGCACCACCCGCTTCGGCGAATCCCGAAATGTTCAGATTTCCTTTCAACGATGATGAAGGACCAAGCACCAGTCGTCTTATTCACCCACCCACAGAGCCACTCCAGCCTTCAGCTCAGTTTAACGACCTCGCAGTCCCCTCACCTGGAAATAACCGAGCATCATCGGGTAGTCTCATCGACTTGGATATGAGTCTGGCGGACCCTATCCCTATGGGCGACTACACCAGACCATCAACTTCACACTCTGATGTGGGATCTATAGCCGGCTCAGAGATAGGAGGAGCGGATCCTTTCCAGCTGGAAAAACACGCTTCTCTCTATGTCATGCCCAACAGTATACGAGAACCATCCATATACGTATCTGACGACTCTGAATATGCGACTGCTGTCGCGGACCTCTCGCTCAACGACCCTCAGATGAACTACCAGCAGACTCAGGTTCCGCTATATCAACAACCCCCAGCCCAATCGCAATCTCCAACCAATGGAATTACACTGACTGAAAGGCCATACTCCCTTAGCGAGTTCGCGGATACGGATCCTGAGTCGTTTGCTCCTAATACACTGGCCACTCCTGAGCTTGCATTGCAGCCTCCTCCACTTCAGCCTTTGCCAGATCTACCACCAGCTCGGGACGACTATCCACGCTCTTTTCAACAGCAATCTTTCCTGCCACCTGCCCCTACGGCGCCTGCTCCAATGGTTTTGGAAGGACAGGGCACGTCAGAAGATGTCAAGGAAGAGCTTCGACGTCTGGCTATGAGCTTGAGTGACCATCTCAGCCATGCAAACGCGTGCTTGTCAGGTCTGCCGCTTCGAAGAGCGAGTACGACCAGGTTAGAACCGGTAGAGACCCCATTGTAGATAAGTTTTGGCATACACCCTTGGACTTGTGGGCTACGAGATTGTGATATCAAAATTTGTGATAGATTTAGCAGTGTAGGAGACATTGATCTGGGGAAGGAAATTACTTGGTATGGAAATGATGTATGATCATAATGGTTAATTACGAAAAGAAAGTATAAAATTAGGTCTCGTTTCAACTTTGATGGTGTGTCTACTGAAATCCGATCATGTCTCCCATAAGTAAAGCTTGGTACTTTTCGATAGCCTCTCCAATCCTGATGAGTACACCTGCCGCCAACATTTTGACATCGTTCTCTTCCCCTCCATCCTCTCCCCTTGTTCTCTCAAACACCATGGAGACCCACTGCCTTGTCTCCATCACTTCTCTTCCCTGGTTCTCGCATAGCCGTCTCAAGTCGCCGCCGTTCACTTCAAGGAGCGAAGCCATGGCAGCCAACCAGCCCTTCGTGGCACCGAGATCACCCAAGACGTGCACACGAACGCCGAGCAGCAAATCCCACAGTTCAGATGTAAGTTGCGGCAGGGAAAGTGTCGAAGGTCCTGCGGCATGAACGATGATACCCAGTGTTTGTAGATAAAGCGCCAGAAGTGCGTGGTTGAGAATGATGGGTTTCGCAGAGCGAAGAGCAACTTGGAAGTGAGCAGCGAGCGGCGAGAAGAAAGATGTAGCGAGAAGGGCAGCTGTCGTGTTGGGGATAGCACGGACGCGAGGTTTAGCCTTGGTCTTGGACTTGTAACGAGCGGTGAATGTCTGAAGCTTCAGAACATCAGGCCCTGTATTCGCATCAGCAGCTTCTGCAGCTAGTGGAGCGAGGAATTCTGATGTTAGTGACTGCGAAATACTGTCGAGAGCATTTGCTGGAAGTGCTTTCAGTTGAGAAGATGGCAGTGCCTTGTTCTCGCCTGAAGGGCCAATGTATAGCTGCTCCATTTTTTCAGGAAGCCGCTTTGATGGAAAGGCAGCAGCCGACTCGTACTGTGAAGTCGCAAAGCCGGCCAGTTCTCGAGCTGACAAGCCCAGTGTAATGAGAACTGACGTTCGCTGATAGAGGGAGTAATCGCCTTCGAAGAACGTGCGTGCCAACCAAGGGGCCATTGTCTTGGGCTGGGAGATCACCAACGCCACCATGCCTTGCACTCGCAAGTCTTGGAAGTTTTCAATCTCAAACTTGTCTTGAATACCCACCAAAAGCCCAGCCAGCTCATCGGCATGGAAACTGACTTCAGTGCCATAGTTGGCCTTGCGTCGGATGAGGACTGGGGCGGTTTGGAGAGCAAGTAATTGCTTGTCATATGTTTCGGAATCTCGGAAGTATGAAATAAGATCTCTGACGTAGACGGGAGGCTTGATTTTATTGCGTTGGACCAGAGTTGCGTCGTCGTCGGAATCCTCAGGGTCTGAATCCTTGAAATAAGGAGCAAGATCCTCGTCCTCGTCCTCGTCCTCGTCTGAAGAATCGATCTCTTCGATTATGGCTTTGGGCTTGACTTCTGTGATGATGGGCTTCTTTTGCTTAGCTTTCTTCTGGGCAGGTTTGCTAGATGTCGTGTGTTTTCGTTTTTGGATAGTTGGCTCGATCGCGATGTTTGATAGGATAGGGTCGGTTGGCCCAACGGGATCAGATATCTTTGTGAGTCCCTTCAACTGCTGTGCTTCCTCTGTATCCGTCTCCTCCATCTTGAAGTTTAGCCTCTGCTTGCTGTCATCAATGAGAGAGGAGAGTGCTTCACCAACGACAAGACCGAGGAACTGTGCCCTTGATTGAGTCGCACCGATACGGTTAGAAATTGTGGTCATATACGTGCCAACTCGCATAAGTAAAGTTAGCTTCATAGGAGATATTCTGTGCATATAGCCAGCTGCCAAGAGTAGGATCTGGGTATGCACTGCCAGAGCGTTAGCAGGTTCACATTCCAGAGATGTTGGGGCAACCCTTACCATCCTGTTGCAGAATCGCCGAGTGTCTGATATACAACTCATCTCCAAACTGCGCAAGGCTCTTTTCTAGTACAGATGCAATGGCTTCTCGATCTTGAGAGAGCGTAGCTATTACAGCACGGCGAATACCTACTCCATCTCCAAGACCTGCACCTGAGGAGGACGCACACCATTCTATGAGTGTGTCTCTTCTGAATTGGTCGTTCAACGCCAACTCCTTCAGTAGTCCAGCTACTGCAGAAACATTGTCGTCCGGGGAATCATCATCTAGAGTCAGATGGTTCAAATATTTGCGCGAGAGGTGGTGCAGTAAAAGATGAATGACTTTCTTAGAAGACCGTGGCTGGCTAAGGGCAACTCTTGTGAATGTCTGTACTGAGCCTTCCTTAGAAAGAAGGAGACCGTCAATGACAGTTTTAATGAGGGTTTCTGTGAGAGAGCAGTAAGCATATGTTGATACCGAAGATGTTGTAAGATTTACCTGATTGATGCAGGGACAAAGACTTCTGGAATAGGTCAGAAGCAAAAGTCATGGCGTCTGCTTCAGGAGACGATCTGACCCATGAGACAATACTATTTCCCATCCATTTGCTGTACTGAAGTCCATCAGCAATCCACTTGGTTTCGTCCCTCTCTCGATCACGGCCGATGATTTCTAAAGCTTCGGCGGAAGTTGATACGATTTGGCCATTTGTCAGAATTGACCCCAACTTCTGAGACTGAACTCGTTGGAGAGCAGGGTTTACGATGCCTTTTGTCGATGCACTCCAGATTGCAGATATCGCTGCATGGCCGTCAAGAATAGCAGACAGCACACTCAAAAGAATGTTGGCATTCAGAGATAAATCGGTTCTCTTTTCTTCTCTCCCGCCCATCCGCGACTCCTGAATGAGAGTTCTGATCTGTGTGATCACAGCGTTGAGGCCAGTAAGACTTTGAATGCAGGCAACAAATAGCTCAGCATCTCGAGGGAGCGCTGCTGCTGACTGGGTAACGCCATCGAAACTTCCTTCAAGTAATAAGGTCCAATAATTTGGCGCAATTTCGGAGACGAGTAAGTGCACTATTAATGCGCTCTTGGGACTAGGCGTTGAAAGAGAAAAGTTATCGGATGAAGGTTTGGTACTCGTCAGAAACTGTAAAACTGAGATGAGACTATCGTAGCCGGGCTGGTTTTTTAGGATATCCACGGCATCGTCGGCTGTTGAGATGGCAGTGATCCTTCTTGGTTCTGGCTGGGGAGAAGATGTCTTGACTTCTGTAAAGAGTGGCTCTGTCTTTTTTCGTGGTTTGAGATAGGTGGTGCTCACGGGCGTGAGAAGATCGTCCATGTTTGTTGGTAATAACGAGTGTGAGGCAGTGAAATTGCCTTGAGATTCCACGTTGAAGTTAGAGCATTTCTTGAGTTTGTTCTTGAGTTTGGTGAAAGTTGTAGGTCTAAGTTGGAGTATTAAAGATGAACGGTTTGGTCAAGGTACGCTGACCCCCACCTTCACCGAGACTCACCGAGCCAGCCGTTCAGGTACTTTAGGCAATGACGATCCTCCCCCGACGCACGGATCCTTTGACAGAGCTCACCTCAAACTCTCTCTCTCTTCCTCCCTTCTTATTCATCAGGTCAACCTACATACCAAAGTCATTCTTAAATCTCGGAGATTCTTTGCAATCGACAAAATATGAGTTGCGACGTCCAATCACCAGCTGGTGGCCACCAGAATACGCGATGGTAACGTCTTGTCCTCCCGTGTCCTCCACTGCTGGAAGCTCAAGCTCAAGCTCAAGGTGTAGCTCTGGAGACTCTCAATGCTGACATTGATAAAAGGAAATATCTCGATCAGATCCGCCAAAATGCCGGGCCCTATACAGACCCTGAGGCCATTGCACCTGAAGCACTCGAAGGATTCAATACGTTGAAAGTTCTGTGAGTATTTCCATGCTGAAACCGTCAAGTTGGACGTCAAACTAACCTCACATAGTGTCATGTCAGTCATGTCTCCTCCACGATACCATGATCGCTCTACTGACTTCTAATACAGTGGTGCAGGTGGCCTAGGATGCGAAATTCTCAAGAACCTTGCCATGTCGGGATTCAAAAATATCCATGTGATAGATATGGGTTCGTCCACATTCATTCCTCCACTCATGAACGCTAACTTATATCGCTTTAGATACAATCGACATCTCCAATCTAAACCGACAATTTCTTTTCAGAAAAGACGACGTTGGCAAATACAAAGCCGAGGTCGCTGCTGCATTTGTTGAAAAGAGAGTAAAGGGTGTCTCCATCACAGCGCATAACAACCGCATCCAAGACTTCGATGAGGAGTTCTATAAACAGTTCCAGCTTGTCATTTGCGGTCTTGACAGCATTGAAGCCCGCCGCTGGATCAATGCTATGCTTGTTTCTATTGCCGAAGAAGGCGAGGACGCTGATGCCTTGAAGCCCTTGATTGACGGCGGTACTGAAGGCTTCAAAGGTCAAGCACGAGTTATTCTACCCACCATGACCTCGTGTATCGAGTGCCAACTTGATATGCACGCCCCCCGTGCCGCTGTTCCCCTATGCACAATTGCCTCGATCCCTCGACAGCCCGAGCATTGCGTCGAGTGGGCTCACGTTATTGCTTGGGATAAAGAGAAACCATTCCCAAAGCTGGATAAGGATGATCCAGAACATGTCACTTGGCTATTCCAAAAGGCCCTCACCCGTGCTCAGGAATTTGGCATCCCTGGCGTCACTTACTCCTTAACACAAGGAACTATCAAGAATATCATTCCGGCCATCGCTTCTACCAATGCCATCATCGCCGCCGCATGCTGCAACGAAGCTTTCAAGATAGCAACGAGCTCGGCACCGTGCCTTGGATTTCAAACAAATTACATGATGTACTCGGGCAACGATAGCATCTACACATACACCTTTAAGCACGAGAAGAAGGACGACTGTCCTGTATGTGGACGCCAGGCTCGCCCTCTCGAGGTAGATCCCAAAACGACACTGCAAGAGTTGATCGAATCATTCGCCATCAGACCCGAGGCTCAGTTGAAGAAAGCTTCGGTACGTGCCGAAGGAAAGACTTTGTACATGCAGTTTCCCCCGAGCTTGGAAGAACAGACACGTCCAAACTTGAACAAGACGCTCAACGAGCTTGGGCTCGAAGATGGGCAGCAGGTCGTCGTCACCGATCCTGCGTTCCCTCTCGAATTCAACTTTTTCTTCAAATTCAAGACAGCTTCCTAGCTCTACCCTATCCTTAGCCCAAATCGGCACATGGCGTTCAGGATTTTGGGCATCTTTCGGCGTTGGACATGTCAACCGGGAGTCTACAATGGAAAAACAGATGAATAGCAAAGATTAGAGGAGCAAGTATCGTCATGGAGTAAAGAAGAACGAGTGACGAGTATTATGATGTGGTCATGGTATCATTCCTTTTTTATCTAACCGTAGAGACCGCAAAACAAACTTCAAATTTCAACCAAAATACGATAAGAGCGCCAAACAAAACCCAGTCCCCGTTTTGATCAATGTAGCAGATTACCGCGCCATGTTGATAACTTGCTGCTCGAGCTTCTTACACTTAAGCTTTAGATGCTTAACTGACTCGAGGAAGAGCTCATCGCTGTCCCACTGCCCCGTGCTCTCGATGGAGAAGATAAAGTGGTCTCGTCTTCGGCCAAGCTTCACCTTGCCTTGGAACTCTTCATGACGGAGAGCCTCACGGCTGACAGTATCCTTCATGGCGTCGACGACCACCGCCTTGGTCTCGCCCTTGTGTCCCTCATAACCACTGCCGGTCTTTGCGGCATCCTCGGCTGTAACCTTCTCAAGCCCAATAACACCCTTGGGGAAACACTTGGCAAACTTCTCGGCGTCGGCTCCCAGGATGGGCTGGGTGATCGTAATGGTTGGTAGGAGACGGTAAGAGGCTGTTGCGACGGGGGAGAACTTGGCGTGGTCGGATCCAATACCCTTGTGCATGTGCATAGCAAGGTTGATGGTCTGTCGGGGTCGTAGCTTGGCAATCAAGATATCAGGGTTCGTGGGCGCAATAGCGTTCTCGCCGCTAAAGTATTCGGCCTGTCTGCCAGTGGGCACAAAGACAATGTCTCGCGCATAAACGTGGGCATTGTGGTACGCCTTGAGAGGGTCGTTCTCGGTAGGCGAAGCGTCCTCGTTGACGGTACATGTCACATTAAGCTCGAGGCGGACCGTGTTCCAGTCGAAGCAGCCTGCATAAGGATCGTCACCAGCCTCTGGCTTCTTGTGCCACTTGAGGAAGTTGTGCAGACCCTCGCGACCACCCTTGAAGGGAATAAGGCCAAGTCGGTGGGCGAGAACCTCGTCCTGAATAACGGAGGTGTTGTTCTCGATGTAGACGTTCTCGACGGCGAGGGTAGGAATCTCGGAGAGGAGGATACGGCGGAAAGCGTTTGCGAGCGAGGCGTCGATCCCGACAAGTGAGAAAGAGGAGAGAAACTGGTCGTTCTGGTGAAAGTTCACCGAGAAGGCGTCGCGGAAGCGATCAAGAGTGTACTCATTATCCTCGCCGGGGTGGTGTCCGGGATAATCGGTGGAGGAAATGTTTGTGACAGTTTCCTTGTTGATGCCAACAGTCTAGGCGCGCAAAAAGTTAGATTTCGAGATGCGATGACGAGCGAGCTCAATTGGTAGGTTACCTGACGGCGCGCAAGATCCTCTGCGGTGGGAGCGTTTCTCCACGCAGCCTGCTGTGTGGGAGCCATTGCAATAGTGCTGTTGTGTGAAATGTGTAGAGAAAATTAGTAGGTAGGTAGGCGGTGGTGGTGGATGTTAGTGGTGATGAGCGAAGCAAACAATAATTTTTTGAAGCCCCTCCGAGGTGAAGGCTCGGTGAGTGCAAGGTGAAGAAGGTGGAGCATCAGTGGATCCCGGTCGAAAAAAAGATGCAGTCGCGAGCGCGACACTTTCAAAGCTTGTCAAGGTAAGAGACGGGATGGCCCCACCTGTCTCCGAGACCGCCGACCGTTCCCGACCCACGTTTCGGGTCCTTCCAGTGCATGTGCTCCACCCCCGTGTAAGCTGCGAGTACGTACCGGGAATGACTGTGGTCTGATGCCATCAATGTCAGTCGAGGTGGCTTTGTACTATGCAATGGTGACAAGAACCCTTCGATATCGGTACTGACAATCCTTGGTCACATCATGGCCTGACGATGAGCGACTTCGGCTTTGCTTGCGCATGACCAATTACTTGGATAAACCCTTGAAGATTCATTTATACGTAAACCATCTATCAAAGCTCATCTTGAATCTTGACCAGGATGCCGAGATTCATCCCCTGCTTCTCCGTACTCGGCAGGTCGTTACTGAGCGTGGTCGACCACCGGGCCGGCCTCTTGAGATCAGCACACCCAATCACTCGTCGTCCATCGTCAGAGTTCAGACTTGTCAATAATGGGTGCTGTCATTGTAAGTGCAACGCAGTTCACCCTCCTCTATCCAGGGATCACGCGCACATTTCTCCCCCGCTAATACATCCCATTGCATCCCTATCGGGACGACCATACGACGTCAGTATGCCGTTGAGTTGAACTTAGAAGCCTTGCTTGATCCTTGTCCTCTCTTCCAATTTGATACTGCTTGCACATGCAGAAAAATGTTTCTGTATAATCCTCGCCAGATGCAACCGGTCCGGCCTTGACAGTGTGTGTTTATGATTTGATTTCGTGAAGTTTGACTATATAATACTTGACATCCCCCCTCCTCATCCGCTCAGCTCATATTCACCAATTCCATCATCATCAAGCAATTGATTAACTCAAGAACAACATTGACACTTATCAACAATCCAATCACCCTTCAAGTTCAAGATGCTTTCGTTCGTAAAGTAATTCGGCCCAGTTCTCAACTTACACCTCTTCGCTAATACTCATCCTCCTAGCTACACTCCCCGAACTCATCCCGAGCACAAGAACAAAGAGCATTGCCGGGTACACTCTGATCCAGCCAACATCCCACACGATGTCTCCCAGAAAACACCCGTCGCTGAGCCCAAGTCCTCCGTCCCACGATCTGCTGCTCCTTCTGCTCCCACAACTCAAGCTTAAGGATGAAGCATAGGCACAGGTCCCGAGAGGTAAAAGTCTTGGATTAGTTCAACGACCAAGGATACCCGCGGAGTGCAAGGCGTTTTTATTAGCTGGTTTGCTGCAACGATATGGATAATGGGATGCAATTGGCGTGCGTTTGTCTGTTAAACAGGCGCACTTGGTATAATAAAGGACACAACAGGGAAAATGAACCGTGGGCAAAAATACATTAGCTACCTACTTGGGTAGCTTGTTGGGATTTGATACACTATTTAATTTCTAAACTACAAATGCTTGTTTGCTTCATAACCTAATGATACTCAAACTGAGTCCGTGCCATTCTCATCATTCTTGATTATTCAATATCCTCCAAAGGCCAAACACTGACACCTTGTTTTTCGACGCTGGCCTTCAACTTACCCAAAACAGCCTGTCGACGAGCTCGTTGTTGCATCAAACCACCCTTCTCCTCTTGGCTGTAACCACTGAGCTTCTTGCGTGGGGTGGTAGCTCGTACAGATGCGCCTAGAGACATGCTAGCTGCAAAGCTGTGACGAAGATTGCGGACAGGGGTTCCTTCAGGAGAGAACATGACGCTTCGCCTTCCCTGGGGGGTTACCATTGGGGATCCTTCTCGGCTCATGGGGTTGAGTGTCGTCTTGCGCATCATGTTTTCGAGAACATCAATATCTCCGCTGCGCTTCTCCACCATGGTTGTCATTTTGCCGATTGTGCGTAGTACCGCATCGACCGTGGGAACATTTGCTTTACCCTTACCAGAAGCATTGGAGGCAGATGCCATTTTGGTCTTCAGCAGTGTCAACGATTCTTCAGCCTCAGCCAAGAGTTTCGAAAACTTGGCAAACTCCCGCCTAAGTTCATTCTGCTGTGTTGCTTGCTCCGCACTAAGGGGCATGGACTTTGTTGCCTCTGCCTGCCCCGGGTCGGTTCTGATCATCAGGATCTGCTTAAGATCTTCCTGCTTGGCCCGAAGGCGGTGCATATCTCTGGTAAGTTCGTGGCAGGCATCGAGCTTATCGTCCAAATCACGAACACGTCCACTCTGGAGATCACAGTGTAGCTCATCATCCAAAACCTCTCCCAACTCATCGATCTCACAAAGAACCCAATCTTCAGGGGATTCGAGATCATTCTTGTCGCGCCCACCTTCCTTTCGGTTGTCGGTGTGCCCCTTGATAAATGACTTTACAGTTCGGGCATTCAGGCCAAGGGTGTCAATCATCGAGTTGATATCTCGGTAAACAGCTTCAACCTGGCTTGGGATGCTCTCCTTTGCAGGAGGGGCGACGTTTGAGTGAGCAATAAACTCGTCCAAGGTCAAGCTTCCTTCAACTCTCGATGCCAGTAGCTTATGGACCTCATCATCTTCCTCATCAACCAATGGCTGAGTCTCTGCTGCCTCCTGTTTCGCCTTCAACTTCCGGTGCTGTGCCACAAACGGGTCTTCGGGTGCACGAGTGTCTTTGCTGGCGATTGAAGCTCCCATTCGAGACTGTCGCGATCCAAGGAGGTTTGAAGCAACTCCAGGGGCACTAACCGACCTTATGCTGTCTGACCTCTGGACTCTGTCTGGCACTGCGCTTCGTAGTGGGCTTGGGGAGCGAGGGCTGATCGCGCTGGGGCGCGGAAATACGGGAGCATTTCGGCCCAGTTCGCCAAAAAGGGGTCGTGATCCTTCTTGGTTTGCGCGAGAAGCGCCAAGAGTGTTACTTGGACGGCCAAAAGAGCTTTGAGGAGTGTAACCAGGGGAAAGAGTAGGGCTCAGATCTTTGGCCACGTCGACTCCACTACCTTCTGATCCATTGTCGTCCTCCTCCTCTCCCTCATCGTCAACCTCTTCATCTTCTCCCTCCTCCTCTTCCTCGTCCAATTCGTCCTCCTCATCGTCACTATCATCGGAGGGAGGCCCGGTCATGGCAGGAAAGAGGCTGGATGGCACCTTAGGCGCACCTTCTGGCTTGTCAAAGACGGATCTTTGTTTCAATGGATTGACCGGGTCGGGTGGCAAGGGAGCATCAGAGGCCACAGTAGGTTTGGAAACATTAACAAAGTCCGGCGGCAGGGGAGCATCAACAGCCTCGGCCGACCTGGATGCAGGCTGAGTTGTTTTGGAAGTGAAGTCCGGTGGCAGAGGAGCGGCCTCGGGCTTAGCCGCAGGGGGAGGCGATGCGAAAGGGTTATGCTTCGGGGTGGGGTCCGGAGGCAGGGGCGCATTGTCTTCCTCTTGCTTGATCTTGGGAGACTCGGCCTTGGGTGTCTCAGATTTCTGGCCAAATATTCCTATGTAGCTAGTCGGTTTCGGTGGGGTATTGAAGATGCTAGCTCTGGGTGTGTTTTGCTGTGATCCAAATAAGCCGCCGCTTGGTCTAGGGGTACTTGAGCTCGACCCAAACAGGCCGCCGCTGGGCTTCGGCGCTTCTGACTTGTTTCCGAAAAGCCCACCTCCAGAGCCGAACTTGGATGGTTGTCCAAAGGCCGATGCTTGTGGGGCGGGAGATGGAGCAATACCAAATTTGGACGGCGCAGGAGTAGTAGTAGGAGTGGTAGACTCAGGGCTCTGTTGCGAACCAAACACTGTGTCCTTAGGTTTTGATTGAGGAGTCTCCTCAATCGCTCCAGCGGTATCCATATCTTCTTCTCTTGGTGCAGGTGTTTCTACAGCAGGCCTATTATTAGGGTCTGTAAGAGCAGAACCAAAGTTGCTACCGAACAGAGAGCCGGTTGGCTTGGCGTTATCATCCTTGGCAGATCCGTCTGGCTTGAATGAGCTCTGAAGTTTGAAAGGTGTTGAGCCAAATGGACTACTGGAGGAAGCCTTGGCAGGGAAAGCAGTATCTGCATTGGAAGCCGATCCGAAGGGGCTGCCTGCTGGTTTACTTCCGCTACCAAAGACGCTGCTATTTCCTTTGTTGCTCATAGATGCAAAGCCACCTTTACTAGCAAAACTGGCGAATCCTCCTGAAGTAGGAGTAGCCGATTGCCCATCGGCTGCTGCTTTGCCAAAAGGACTCGTATTGTTGTTGTTCGCAAAGCTTGAAAATCCCGACTGGCCAAAAGCAGGAGCCGCAGCCGGCGCTCCGCCAGCTGCTGAAGCCCAAGGAGAGCTCTTTGATCCTAGCTGGGATGATTGTCCAAAGCCGATCGCGCTAGGCTTGCCAAATGCTGGGGCTGCAGAGGGGGCAGCGTTGCCGAAACCACTTGACCCGAACACGGCGCCTCCAGTGCTGGGAGCTGCAGTGGAGGCACTACCCCAGGGAGATGCCTTTTGTCCAAGCTGAGCAGCTGAGCCGAAAGCAGATGCCCCAGAACTTGCGAAAGGGGATGCTGAAGCTGCAGGCGCGGGCTGGGCGGCTGGCGCCGGTGTTGCAGGAGCCGTACCCTCAACCGCAGCCAAATGGGGATACGAAGTGCCTTGTCTGATTGAGTCGTTGTAAACTACCCACCAGGCACAGAGTACACCATCATGTGTAAGTGCCCAACATCCTGGCAGTGGACCTGGCGACTCTTCCAGTTCAACATCTGACGGAATAGGCTTGTAGACCTTGTCCTTTGCTGAGAGATCAAGCGCAACACCAACTGGAACCGCATCATCCATGGAATCGGTCATTGGTAATGTTGGTCGCTTGGTGTCGTCCAGGAATTCTGTCAGAGTAAACACCCCTGTGATGGATTCGGCGGGCTGATCTGTAGCCAGAGGAGTCTTGGATCGAGTCACAATACCCATTTCCGAGACGGCAGTCGAAGCGATAATGAGCATATCTTGGAGAGCAGGGGCGAAGTCGCGGAGACGTAGAATTGAGTGATGTGGTGCTTTGTCTGAGCCAAACGGCTCCACGGGGTCGGTCAACTGCTGGAAAGTAAAAGATGACGGCGGTTGGCGCGTGATGATGTGGTAAATTGATTTGGGTGGTGATTGGTTATTTGAAGCATGGATAGACAAGAACAGGTGATTCTCTAGCCAAGTAAGAGATGATACTAAATGATGTTAGCCTACTTCAGAATCAACTTTGTCTGCCTCCAGTTTACATACCATGAAAGTCGTCCATATCGGGGGGCCTAGGAATCTCTCCTTTGCCCTCTCCTTCCGGCGTCATCTGGAAGATGGTACCGTCGCCGAGACCGGCACACAGCTGCTTGCCCTTTGAACTCCAGCTAACACAGCTGACCTGGTTCTTCAGAGGGCTACTAATCTGTCGCTCTTTGAGATTCGCCATGTGCAAATTGCCATTGTTCGTGACGATAGCACATAATTCTGCCTTCTCGGGTGTAGGATTCGGGATCATAGCGCGCAACGTTTCACCGTTTGTTGACAGCTCAAAGGCGGAATTTGTTGATCCAGAGAGTAGGCTCTGGACTTCGTAGACGGCCAGTCCACCTCCAGATTCCGCCGAAAGAATCAGATAGTTCTCATCTGCGGTAAATGACAATTGCGAAACTCGCATCGGCATCGGAATCTTGAGCTGCGGCTCGAAGTTGCGGATATCTGTGTCGCCATCTTGGGGTGCTTCGAAGGCTTTTCTGACGGACTCGGTCGTGGCGATGACGACTTGGTCGGGTCCAGCAGCAGCGACAAGACCTTTGCGCGAAGCGATACTGAGCAACGACGCGGTAGAAGATGGAAGAGATTCCCACGGGGTTGTAAGGCGAACCTTTGCGTCGCCAGCGATAGAAAGAAAACCTAGATCCTAATACGGGTAACGAATGGTTAGCATCACGTCGTCGTCGGGAGTCAACAAAACAAGACAGGATAACGAGAATAACAACAAAAAGCCAAAAGTAATGCGCACTCACATCTGTTTGAATTGTCTGCAGAGGGGACCCAGTGGTGATCCCTCCTGCTCCTGCGTTACTCCCAAGCATGGTGTTTCCTGAATTGCCAAAGCCAAAAGCCATGACTGTTGCAGAGTAACCAACCTTAAAGAGAGGTCCTGAAGTTCATAAATTTGCCCGGCCTCTGCACAGGAGTGGGTTGGGTGACCAGGGAGCTCTGCGCGCAGACAGGTCTAGGCAGGTAGTGGTAGACTGGGGGACGTGCTTGTGACTGTGACGGGCTATGATTGGCTGTTGGTTGTGCCTGCCTACTAGCAATCGGTGACAACAAGTGAAGTACTTAGAAATCAGGCGGTGATTGAATAGAGAAATGACATTTATGATGATAGGTTTATGCTGAGACTTTTATATTCAGTAATGGACTCCGGATTGAAAAGCCAGATTTCCAAAGCCTATTACTGATTTCCGCCCTCACTCTCTGACTCCCGCTACAGGTCATGAATCTATAGGTACGAGTAGAGTCCATCCAGCAACCTTATTATCACACATACAAGAGCGCTACTCAGCAGCACTAAGCTTCCACCTCGTCTTCTTTCAACACAGCTTAAGAAATACCAAATGTGCTACTACTTTAATTACTCTTTCGCAATAAAATCCAATAAGTTGCTTTCGTAAATTCCACGTCACGTGTTTGCCATTAAGCTGTTGCTAAAAGCACTGCTACATGTGGTAGCTTGTTCCATGCGTCTGTCGTGCCTGCAGAATTCCATCCAATCAGAGCGTGCCCCTAGCCACTGTTACAGGTGCTCTACTGAAGCTCAACTGCTAGAGGCAGCTTTTAGCCTCGTCATCAGCTCTGCCTTGTTAACCTCACTCCGTCTCGCCTCTTTCCAACGACCACGGACATCCCCACCACAAGCGATACCCCAAACGATTCCACCATTGTTTTGCGATATCCTGTTATCCTTTAACAACCAAAGCTACACATCAACTTGGACATCTCGAATTGGGGAATCATAGGTCTTACAAAATGCCTGGCTTCGACTTCTCGAACTACAACCGCAATGCGGCTCTCCATGCTCGGGGCGTGCCTCTCCCCAAGGCCACCAGCACCGGAACAACTATCGTGGGATGCATATTCGATGGCGGTGTTGTGGTAAGTAGCATCTTTCACCCTCTGCAGACGGCCTCTGAAGCCCAAACGGAGCTATCACCATCCGGCTTGAAGATGAATGTTGACACCTGAATCAATAGATTGCTGCCGATACTCGAGCCACATCCGGTCCCATCGTCGCCGACAAGAACTGTGAGAAGCTTCACTACATTTCCCCTCAGATTTGGTGCGCTGGTGCCGGTACAGCTGCCGATACCGAGTTCACCACCGCCCTCATCTCCTCCCAGCTCGAACTGCACTCCCTATCCACAGGCCGCAAGCCCCGCGTCGTCACCTGCATGACCCTTCTGAAGCAGCACCTCTTCCGCTACCAGGGCCACATCGGTGCCTACCTCGTCGTTGCTGGTGTCGACCCTACCGGCACTCACCTCTTCACCGTCCATGCTCACGGCAGCACTGATAAGCTCCCTTATGTCACTATGGGAAGTGGTAGCTTGGCAGCCATGAGTGTATTCGAGACACAGTGGAAGCCTGATCTCAGCCAGGAGGAGGCCATCAAGTTGGCCAGCGATGCCATCTTGGCTGGTGTGTGGAACGATTTGGGCTCTGGTTCAAACGTCGACGTGGCTATTATCACCAGCGACAAGACAACGCTCAAGAGAAACTACATTACACCTAACCAGAAGGAGCCTAAGCTCCAGAGTTACCGATTCCCTAAGGGCACAACAGCGGTACTGAACGAAAAGATCATTAAGAAGGAAGAAATCAAGAGGTACATTACTGTGGAAGACGTGCCTGTTGAGGAGAAGATGGATGTTGACACTTAGGGTACAACACGTCAAACCGCTAGCCTAGCTTTGCAAGCTATGGGGGTTGAAGAGCACGAATTTTGAACCATGGAATCCTATGGAGGATAACCGAATCTGCCTCAATCGATCGGCAGAGTTGTGGCTGTTGAGGTAGCAAAGAACAATAAAGTATTTCCAATAATATTAGGGAAAGAGCGCAGTTATCTGCGACACCATCCGATGTCTCTGTCTCGTCTACTTCCTATATGTGCAGTGCAGTCTATAAGAACTCTCAGAAGAGAACAGACAGCCGTCGTACTATTTACATAAAGTAGCGGTGTCTTGCCTGTAACAGGCAGAAATAAGTATTTCATGAATCCCTTGTGGGGGAACACATGCGTTGAAGAAAAGATAAAAAAAAGCCACGTCTTGGGAAGTTGACGTTGTACACGGAACTCAAGTCAGTTCCTTTTGCTTAACCCAGCGTTTGCTCTGAGCAATCGCTGCAGGAAGCACAAGAATATTTCCTCCCTAGACCCCATAAAATCCCCAATCAATGCGGAAAACCAGTCAAAACTCCGATTAAATGGGTATGTCGAAGATGTCATCATTATCGTAGTAAGCGTGTCACTGAAGTTGTTACCCTTGGGTTCACTTCCGTCCAAACATAGCTCTGGTGCGGGACTTGCTCCTGGCCTTCTTTTTGTCTTTCTTGGACGTAGTCGACTCGTTGTCGTCGTCGTATTTGGCCTTGTGGATCCTAGTTCATGTCAGTAAGCGTTAAAAGAGAGATAGATGGTCAATCCCAACTTACCAACTGTTCCCAACCATGCTCATACCCTTGGCTTCAGCCATGCGGTAAAACTTGGCACTCTTTCTAAGATTCTTCTTGCAGCCAATACCCTGAGCGTAACAGAAGCCAGCTTCAGCCAGCGCATCGACATCGCCCCAGTCTAGGATTTTGGTTAATAGGTGACCTTCCAAAGCGTTTCAAAGTTAAACTTACTACCGGCAATCTCGAAGCACCGCAGAGCCAGTGACTTATCCTGCTCAATTCCCCAGCCATTCATGTGGCTTACGCCCAATTCATAAATACTCAGCGCGAATTGAGCTTTTCGGGTTCTTCTTTCTATCACATCGACATGTTTACCCTCCTTTGCATGGCTCTCGTCATCAGCGATCTCGACACTAGCGTATTCAGCTGCCTTTCGTAGCCATTCCACACCTTCCTTCTGGTTTGCGCGCATGCCCCATCCATGCCGACAAGCCAGTGCGTACAGAAGCATGGCGGTTGGGTCGTTGAGGCGAGCCGCATAACGAAGGTGGTATGTCGATTCCTTTAGATCTCCGCTCTCGTGGCATGCAATACCCTTTGCCAGGTGCTCTTCTGCTGACATTTCTGAGGCAGTAGGTGCTGTCGAGCGAGCTGTGGGTGGCGGTCGGATCGTGCTCGCTGTATCACTAGTAGCTATTGAGAGAGGAGTGCGGTCCCGGCCACGGCCCCGCGGTACATCCTCCGAAGCTCGCGATTCCTCAGCTGATCTACCCGGCGTTGGAGATAGGTCTGGCATGGGAGGTGGTGTTGTCTCTGACTGGACCTTTCTCAACTCTGTTAAGTCCTTTGGCATTGGACTGCCTGTTGCTAGGGAATTGCCCGATGCGATATCGGCTGAAGAACTCGAAGGTCGGGTTGGAGGCGAAGGAGGGGGAGCGTTTTCGAATCGATGAGCGCTGTTTGGCGGGACCATATCCTGTTGCCAATCGAAGGGTGCCTGCTCAGCATCCTCGTCGGATTCTCCTCGCTGGATAGCTTTGCCTCTTGGGAGTGTGAACTTGGAGTAGATATAGGACGTTGCGCCCTTGTCTCGGTCTTCGGCGTGTTGGTCAAGGAAGGCCTCACTATGCATGCTCACTGGTGTATGAACCGATTCATCAGCCAATATGAACGAAGGTTGGCTGTCAGAAGAAGCTTGTCTCAGGGGTGGCTCCATACCAGGCGTGCCAGATCTGCTCATGGGTCTTGAGAAGTTGAAGGATGGTCGAGGAAGGGCAGACGATTCAGAGCCAATGGATGGTGATCGTCGATAAGAGCCCACTGCTGGTGATGCCATTGCGCTTGCAGATGACATTTTGCGCGGGGGCAATGAGTGAAAAGAACCTGTCATGTTATGATCCTCCTCGTAAGGTATTGCTGGAGATGAAACATTGCTAACTCCGCGTCTTCTTTGGGGAAACATATTTTGAGGCGGCGCAAGTCCAAGCTCATCGAAAAGTTGCATTTTGGGCTTCTCTGGTGAGCCTGCGATCGAGCCGCTAACCGAGCCGCTCGGTCGCCGCGCGGAGAGCAACGAAGCATTGTCTTCCTTCCGAGACGGAGATGATTCGAGTCGCCTGGAGGACTGTGACTGAGTGTCACTGAGCACAGATGGTGATCGTTCGGTTCTGGCGCCGTAAAGTGAGCTTGCCTCGTCAATATGATCAAGAACTCGTCCTCTAGACGGAGCTCGAGGGGGAATCGCAGGGACTTCTACATCAGGAGTGGGCGGTATCCGACTCATTCGTGGGTGCATTGATACGGGGCGCTCAGCATCATCGGAGAATGCATCTTCCACCTCTGTCCTCTGGCCAAGCCCAGAGGGATGCGGTAGAGGAGGGTGGTCGCCAGCTTCGGAGCCAGAATCCTGTGATAAGGAGCGAAAGTATTCTGAACGTCCCTGGACAATTAAAGGGCTTTCGGTGGTCAGAGGAGGTAGACGGCTCATGCGGTTGCCCTCCTTGGCGCTTTCTTGTAATTGTCTTGCAAGCAGTCGACTCTGCATGGCAAAGGCGTCCAAAGGAGACAACTCGGGGGGGACTTCACCTGCGACATGGAGGCGAGGTGAGCGCAAGGGCTTGGAAACTGTGGAGAGGTTTGAGTGTGAGGAGTCCGATCGCAAGTCCAGCAACGAAGGCCGTGACGCCATGATGGTCGTTTTGAAGGTCAAGTCCAGCTATAGGTTACTGTTTCCATGCAGTATGAACTGAACAATGAAGGCGCACAGTGAAAGTACGAATACACTTTCTTCCAATTAATCCAGCTCGATCTCTGGGCTCAAAAGTTGCTCGACCAAATTAGCCGGAAGTGTTTGCACTTGGACGTCGGGATGGATCAAGTTGGCGCGAATGGTGTGTGAAGGACGAAGAATTAGCTGCCGGTCTAGGTGAAATTGGTGGGCAGGAACATGAATGGATGAAAAATAGTCCTGCTATGGATGCTGGCAACAAAAAGATAGAAAATAATGCGCGATGGCTGGTGACAGAGGTTAAGAATGACGGCGAGTCGAGGGCGAGACAACAGCCAAGGAGCGATCGGCGGCGGAGAGGGATCTTGCGCGGGCCGCGCTATGCGATATGTGGTACGGAGATGGTCGATGGAACAAAGTTGAAACAGGCAAGAGAGCCAGGAGTCCAAAATCTAAGTCGGCGACGGAAATAAAAGAGGGAGAAATATAAGGTAGTAGTAGTAGGATCGGCAGCGAAGCGAGCGATGTCTCTGGTATACTTGGGGCTGCTGTGCGCTACGGTAGGTGTTGTTGATGATGGCGGCGAATTGTGGACGCTGAATGACGTTGCGCTGATACTGCAGGTGATGTCGATTGGGAATTGGAAGAGCAAAGCGAAAAATGGAGCGAGCACCAGAAGAAGAAAGAAGGGCGCAAGCAGCAGTTAGGCCTAGAAGCGAGCGGTGAGTGTAAATGAGTATGAATGTGAATGACAGACAGTTCAGTTCAGTTGAAAAACAATGTACAAATGCTAGTAGCGAACAATGGATGGCGACTTTGTCTTGGATGAGAAGAGACAGAGACAGTGCTACAGGTAGAATTGGGTGGGAGGCAGTGGAGGTTTAAGGTCCATGAGGCCCAGACTAGAGCGCTACCCCCAAGGAACAAGGACCCCAAGAGACCTGGAAGGAGCTCATTTACGTGCCCTGTGTGGCTTTATTAGGCATACGTTATAATAGTGCAGACGATTGATGGAACAAGAGTGGAGGCTACCCAGGTCATGAAATGGATCAACAAATGGATCCAGTCCCTTTGGGTTCCCTTTTTTTTTCTTCCAGAATGGATCCCATGTAGGTATGCATGCATGGGTCATGGATGGAGAGACAGAGAGGTATGGCACATGGTTAACTTACAGATAGACAGGCAGATAGACAAAAAGGCGTTGGATTGTGCAACACTACAAAAGACATGGTTGCTGTTTTGGAGACAAAGCACTGTCCAGATTGATCAAGACTACCTCCATGTGAGATTTGACAAAGGTAAATTGAGTTGCACAGCATATGACCGTCGCCGAAATAAGGATGGATGCCCCTTACTGCAGTGCACCACACCCATGTCTCGTTTACACGATCCAATCTGATACCCATGATAGGATCAATCTACCACGATAGTAGTCTCGCAAATGTGTCTATGTGTTGTATCAAAGCACTAAAACCCCTCTTTCTTCCTCTCTTTCTCTCTTGCCACTTTATCACGGCAGTCTGTGCTCATGATGTGCAAATCCTCTACTGTCGCCGCTTCTTACGTACGATCCTCCTCAGCCTCAGCATCGTATCTGAGGTAGGAAAGCTTGAATACGAGCAGCTACAACTGATCTGATATCTCATTCCCCGCTTTGGCGTACACTACACAACGTTCAAGTCTAACTTAATTCCTCCGAGACTAAATAAACTTGTCCAAACTGGACCGTTAGTGGCCAAAAGGGGCGTTGAATTGCATATGTATCTTATCAGCATGTTCGTGTAATGCGCCTCTTTATGTTTTGACAGACGGAGACATAACCTCTTCAAGGTAGGTCAATCGTCCCATACCCTGAGCCAGAAAATTAGATTAGATATTTACAGTATTAAGGTGCTCAGGCTCTGCTTGGAAGGGTAGCTAGCTATCTCATACCTGGTTAATAGTCACTTGCATCTAATCTAATCTCGTTGCTTCCGAGCACCAGCCGCGGCAACAATAACAAAGGACATTTCTCAATTGTTTTGGTTCTTGGCATGATATTTCTATATGTATGTTATTCCTGGAAATTGGTGACTCTCTAGTCTGACAAAATCTTGTTTCTTGTGGTTTCTGTAAAGCTTCGACCCTATCATATGTCATGACATGGTCCATGTTTCCAGAATCTCAACGCTATCAAAACACAAACATCAAAACATATTGCGATGCCGGACCACGAGATAGCAGCAATGCAATAAGACGGGACGCCAGCCAGGGGCTTCCTCAAAAGACCCCACCAATCCCAGGCCGCTTCCCCTGGTATGTTACCCTTAAGGGACCAGTTCGGTTGCAGCCACAGCGCCTCGGTCTGGGGTACTTTGGCCCAGGTAGGCTCTTGACATCGCATATGAGTTATGTGCGGAACTATTAGCAAGCTCACTACTGGGCTTGACCGTAATTAACAATGGGAAGCTGATGCGTATTCGATCGCACTATTCAAGATTTAAATCACCGCCTGCAAGGTCCTCGTGACCAACAACAACTAACTAAGCACTCATGGGGACCCTCAGCCTCACTCACCTCATGAATTGAAGCAAGCAAACAGATTGAATCAGACCCTTGGAAGTTTGATGCACTGTGATAGCAGCGGTAGTATCAACCAGGATTCCCTTACACATCAGTTGTGTTTGACAAACCGAATTATTATCTTCAGGTGGTCCAGAAGGTAATTCCTGTCTCATTGAATATGGGTCCCAGATTCACAAGTCGAGCTCTAGACTACGGAGTAAGGAACTCACTAACATCCCCTCCGCCTCTGAGCTAGAGCATGACTATATTTTCTCCGCCCAAGGGTCACCCTTTTTTTAGCAACCCATGTGCTGCGCCAGTCAAAAGTGAACCAACCAATACAGACGAGTTGGGGACCACAAGGCAAATTAGACTGCTGCACGCGTGTTCATCCAGACTTTCACATGGACTCAGACGCGTATGTACATATCTCATTCTCCTCTAGACTACTCCTCTGAGGCTGCTAGAGGCTAATAAAATATGAGTGGTGAGTGCACTGACTTTAACTTTCCTTGCTGGATCGAGATGTCAACGTCAACATCAACGTCAACGTCAAGCCATCTTTGTTTTTTGTTCGTACTACCCACCTTGTTTCTTTCCTTGCCACAAAGAAGCATGCAAGGGCATTGCAACGGTTTCTAGCGTATTATAATTCAGACTCGTTCGTTATTGCGTGTGGCTACGGTTTCACCACTGCAATGACTGGTCGCATTCTGCATCTGGTGCAAACCGCAAGTGGATTCGTTGGACCTCTAGAGATTTGGCCAACTAGTGCTCTTTGGTAATTTACCTTGTGACCAGTCCGGACTCTGGATGAAGAATGATGGGATGACTTGGTGAACCAATCACGTATTCCATCTTCCCAATCAATCTCAACGACAGGCACGAATTAAACTCAAACAGAACAGTGATATCAAATCACAATTGTCATGTTACACGTATTCACTGTAAAGCCTTCGATCTCACTATACTACTAGACTCTTCAATACTTATCCATCATCAAGAGGTCGCTTAACTACCAACTCATCTGGGCCTGTCCATGACTGTATGAATGACTCTCTTACTGCCGTTCCTCGCTCCGCCAATAAGTATCATGAACCTAGCCAGTTCATGCATCAGATACAATAGCACTTCGCTTGGTCCCTGGCTGTATCCATTGCATGCGCACGGTCAATTTAGCATCTCGTCACTAATCTCCGTGCTCACATTTTCTGACAGGCACAAAGCCAGTAAAGATCGACTTCAAGGGTACACACAGTAGGGATATGGATTGACTTTATCCACCACCTTCCGGTGTTAACAAGAAAAAAGGAATTGTCCAGACAAGCTCATGAGCTTTCCATCCTTATGCCTCCGAGATTGCAGATCTCAATCAATGTTTCCTTGTCAAACCGTTGGAAACTCGTCAGCTAGGTGCTACAAGTAGACTAGTGAGCTGTTTTTTTTTCTCATGTATCCTCTCATGAGACATTCAAACCCATGTCAAACATGCTTCATATCAACTTCAATTGAGTTTCCCTATGCTACAACTTAAATGCCCATGCAAAAACACAGTTTCTTATCATTTGCAATGCTGCTCAAAATCACAACTAATCCAGAACGTCTACCCTGCCAATCCATATAGCAGTGGACTTTTCGAATGTCTACATAGTAGGTAGGTAGGCATACCGGCCTCTACCAATGACATCTTGGCCAAAACCAATCTGCCAAGCCAGGCTTTCTCTTCTCTTATTTATTTCTTCCAAGACATATCCTACCACCGCTTACATGTCCTTGGATCGCATCTTCTTGAGACGTGCCGCACCTTCAAACAGGCCTCGGTCAACAGCAGCAGCCACAGTCAGAGTTCCACCGACAATAGCGCAAAGTCCAGCAAGGAAACCGCTGAAAGTCTTGGCCTTTTCCTCACGGTTGACAACCTTCATGGGCGAGATATCCTGGGGTTATTGTTAGCTTTCCAGATTATGCCCTCATCAATGTAGTCATGTACTTACGTAGGAGAAGAAGACACCTGGGATACCACCGCTGGTGTGCTGGCGCTCTGCGTGACCCTCGGCGGCATCGTTACCACCTGCCAGGCTTCGCCTGTGGCTGGTCACGGAGTATTGGTGAGTCTCGACACTGCCATCCTCGCCATAGCCGTAAGCTCCGAGGCCAGCGTTGTCTTCCTGCAGGAGACCAGCGATCTTGATGCCCTTCTTGTCCCAGCCAAGAGGGAGATATGAAGTCGGCACGATCTTGACAAAGTACATGAAGTTGTAGTTGGGGTCGTGGGTCTCCTGGCGAGTGTCGTCGAGAGGGTTCTGGTGGTGGTTAGTCCAGAGCGTGTTCTTGTGGCCAACCTTGCGGGCAATGTGGTCGGGGAGTTGAGGACCGAAGCGGAGGGAGTGGACGATGTGGGTGAAGTCGTGGGAGAAACCCTTGGGTACGTCCCAGTAGTTCTTAAGATCGTGAACGTGCATGTTGCCGCTGCTGAAACTTCTTCCGGGAGCGAAATGGAAGTTACCAATGACCTTGTTTACGCGCAGGCCTCCCTCAATACGGCAGCCCTCGCTACGTTGCGCATCCAACTTCTCACCATAGTGCTCACGCTCACACTGCTCAACACCCTCGCCGCGGCCAAAGGCCCACGAGGCCTGGGCATAGGCTTCACGGACTTCGTCACAAGTCTGACAACAGCCTGCCTTTTGAGCGTTGGCGGGAGGTGTAGCACCGTAGCAGCCACCACAGTATGAGGGATCGAGGTGATGGGCGGCATCATCGTGGAGCGATAGGGACTTGGTATCGATAACGGCGCCTCCCTGGCTCTCGGGCTGGAGACGGACTTTGTTGACACCATGCATAACACCGTGCTGCTGCTCGCCAGAGACATCCATGACATCAAGCGACAAGAGCTCGCAGGGCATCTTGGGAAAGGTGATGTTGAGGTGAATCTCCATGCGCTCGCCTATAAGACAAGATGTATTAGTATTCGATTCCAAGTGGCGCATTTATTTCAATGGCAAAGAATGTCGCTGCCGTACCTCTTCCCTTGTCCACAATCAACTCAGGATGTATATCGATGCGACGGTAGTCTGCCCATTCGCCCCAAGACAGGAACAGGACCACCAGCAGCGACACGATGGTGACGACACCACCGCTGGTCGTTCGAATTCGCGCTTCATCGACAGTCTTGGTAAAGGCGTCAAGCCTTGTAAATCTTGATTTCGGAGGCATGGCGATCTATCTGCGACAGCAAAAGCCGAGGCGATTGTTGTGTTTGTTGAGTTGAGAGAGTGTGTAGTCGCGGCACCAATCAAAAAGGAGAGGTTATGGTCGCGAGAAGGGGATATACAGATAGGTAATTATCAACTGTGAGAAATGAGAGACAGCATTTGTATAGATTCCCTTGCTGGTTTCGGATCTGCGCCTGGCAACTCGAGAAATCCGATCAAGCAAAAGAAAAACGAAAGACACAAGCAAAAGCGAGAATAGAATTACAGTACAAGTTGTCGTCTCCTCCAAATGTAAAGGCCACCTTTTTCCTACTGCGGCTGACGTCCTGTTCTAAAACGTAGCTCTGGGGGCGTTTTACAAGGGTCTAGTCCCTTCGGAATCTGTGCGCTAATTCAGGTCAGGTTTGGCGCGTCAGCTGCTGCATCCACTTTCCTACATGAGACATTCTACCAATGGATTGGCTGTGTTCAGTGCTACGACATGAGCTACAAGAACACCTTAATTAAGAGATGTTAAAGGTTGATATATCGGAGAAATACGGTGCAATTGAGAATTACGTTACCTAGTATCTATTTGCACGCTACTACCTCTCTTAAATAAATTCTTAACCTTCTCAGTTCTTAGTATCTTCCACTCTAAAATTAGCCTGTGAAACAGATTACAGATTCCGTACAACCTAACAGTAAAGTTGCACTCATAACAACTAAACAATAAAATAAACACAGATTATAAAGCAGCTGCTTCACTCACGTCATCTTTTTCTTCTTCCTAGAGCCCTCAATCAGCCCATGTATATTCTCAGGATAAAACAAAGTGCTCGTAGCTTGCACCAGCTCAGAACAAAAACTCCAAGTGGTTCTTGCTTGTCATTGGCTGCGTGAACATCGAGTCTCCACTGAAGCTCTCTGCGCGCATCAGCCTAACGTCGATTTATTGGCAAGGCTGAGAAATTCCAGCTTTCTTCCAACCCTGGACAAACCATTGCGACTTGTGATACCATTTTGTCTTCCTTCGAGCCACAAAGACAAACAACTTGCTCTTGATCAGCTTCATCATTCGCTGGTATTTGCTACGCGCCGATACCCCTTTCCATCCATTTGCGCCCAGCATTAATCTCGTCAATTGCGACGCCTATTCACATCATGTCCACAAGACCACCTTCCCGCGTTGTCTTTGTTGGCAACATCCCCTACGGTATGCGTGCACCTTTTGTATCGCTCGCGCATTGCTTCTAACAATTGTTTCCAGGTCTTACCGAGGAACAGATTACCGAAATCTTCAGCAGCGCCGGCAAAGTCGAGCGTTTCCGCCTCGTCTATGATTCTGAGACTGGTCGACCCAAGGGTTTTGGCTTCGCAGACTACCCCGACACAGGTACGAAATCCACGAGTCAACAGATCTCATTCCCTTCTAACAGAGTCGCACAGATTCTGCCTCTTCCGCCGTGCGCAACTTAAACGACCACGAGATCATGGGCCGAAAGCTTCGCGTCGATTTCAGCAACGAGCAAAAGGGTAGTGATGATGACAAGGACCCCAGCACATCCGGCTACAGCATGCACGCTTCGAACGGCGCTGCTACCAACTACAATGCTCAGCCCAGCACGCTTCCTCCTCTGCCCTCGGGCAAGGAACTCCCACCCGGCGTCAGCTGTACCGATTCTATTTCACGAACACTCCAAACCCTACCTCCCGCCCAGCTTCTCGATATCCTTTCACAGATGAAAACCCTTGCGACCAACGATCCGCAGCGGGCTACCGAGCTTCTTCAACAAGCACCGCAACTGGGATACGCCGTTTTTCAGGCTCTGCTCCTCATGGGTCTTGTTTCGCCCGAGGCGATCCAGTCCGTGGTTGAGCCAGGAGCGCCGCCTCCAGCTGCTTTCCCCCCTGCCCCCATGCCTGGCTTCCCCGGTGTGAGTAACACTCCACCCGTGGCTGCCATGCCATACCAGGCACCTCCTCAACAATATGCTGCTCCTCCTCCTGCTGCCCCTGCGCCGGTTGCGCCAGATCAGGATGCTTTGATGCGCGCAGTCATGGAGCTTCCTCAGGCTCAGATTGATATGCTTCCCGAGGCAGAGAGGCAGCAGATCCTAGCTCTTCGAGCTACGTTTGGTGGACAGCGGAGGTAGATTTATATCACAGCGCATCAACGGAAGCGTCTAGTGGAGCCACAGAGAATCGCACATAGAACGACATGATAGGGCGCTTCATATCCTCGCTTAGGTCGGCATTTGGGTGTTATTGGGCGTTACGGCGTAGAATTGGCTACGAATTTGCTGCTGTGGGAAGTCATACCCGGGATACGGGTCGAGAGAAGAGACATCAAGCATAGCAGGAGTTTAATAGTGGAACTAACAAAGGCTACATAAATTGTTGACTCTGTTTGAGAGTGATTTCTCGCTCAGCTCATACCGCTGAATGGCAATGTACCGTTGGCTGGATTGATATATGTTTCAACTAAAAATACTAGCAATTCAAAACAACAACACTGTAACTGTGTCAGTCTTACTTGAGAACCTCATTGTGAATGCAAAGTAGGTAGTTGGGCAACGATGATTTGTGAGCTTTGATCATGGCCAGGTATAGGGTGAGCAAGCAAATGGCAATGGACATCAGTTTGATCTCCCTCTCTCTTCATGGCTACTAATTCTCTAATGTCAAAACAGAACAGTATAGATAAAATCAAAGCCCATTTGGTTATTATGCAAGTCTAAGTACCTAGATAAGTGTGGTGCAAAAGAGTGGTGGTGGAGAGTGCAACAACCATGTCATCGTTTATGGATGGAAGACAAGATGCGGCACGAACCACGACTGATGTCTGATTAAAAGCCGTGAAAAGAAATCACGTAATAATCGATTAAAATTATAAAGCTGACATTATGTTCTTAGCTTAATGCAATTTGTATTAGACTATAACCACCACGTCAAAAACTCCCAACCAGCCTGAGCCCGTCTACCAGCGCAGAGAACCGTGTTGCTTAGATAGATGAAATGAAAACTCCAGAACCAAAAATCGTTTCCTACAATATATCCCTCCAACACCAACAATATGAAAAGAATGAAACAGAGCCGCAAGTTTGCTGTTTGCCTTGCCGCTGTTCCTGAATGTATAATGTAATGATGTATGTACCCAGCTTTGCCCTTCTTCTTATACTTCAACCGCCTCAGAAAAGTATTCCACATTAAACAATGTTGTATACCCTCTTGGCGATCATGAAGCATGCAAAACCAAAGAACAGTAGGCCGGCAGTGATCCAGAAGAACCATTGGAGGTCTCCTTCATACTCCTGGCCCGGTACCCATACGTTCATACCCCACAAACCAGTGATGATGTTCATGGGCAGTACGATTGTTCCAAGAACAGTGAGTTTACCGAGAACATCGGCTGTCTGCTCTTGGCGCTCGTTCATGCGGATATTGATCTGGGCGAGGTAGTTGCCATGGGAGCGGGCAAGTATCCTGAGAATGTCAGTGGAAGTTTGATACAAGCATGAGACAACTTACTTCTCGTAGTGGCCAAGATTGGCAGTCATGGTGACAATATGATCCTGAATATCACCGAGATATAGACCAATCTCAGACCGTGGTGCAACTTCCCATCGCTCGTTGCAACGTTTAGCAAATCCTTTGATGACATCTGCCTTGTTGCCCAACAATCTGTATAATTTCATGACCTTCTTTCTGCACTCTCCCACCTGTTGAAGCATGTCTATATTTGAATCCGAGGCTGCCATCGCATCGTCGTTTTTGGAAGACTCCTCATTAAGTCTCTTATCAGCAGACGAGTGTAGCCTCAGGATAGCATCATCAATATCGTCGACCTCTGTCTCGATCTTCTCGATCAAGGGGGCAAAGACGTCGGTAATGTCATCAATAATAGCATATGAAATCCAATCCGAAGAAAGAATCAGGTAGTCTTTCAATTGCCGAATTCTGCGGCGGACATTGGCGGGATGGGGTGTCCTCGAGAAATGGAAACTGATGACTCCTTCACGGAAGACCACGACGTACATATCTACAGGCTCGAGAAAGTTATTCGTGTCTTCGTCCTGATCAAAAGACCGGTAATTAACAAAGTAATAATGTCGGAAGAGCTCGACTTTCTCGCGAGCTTCCTGGAGCATGATATCCTCTGCAGTAAGTGGGTGAATGCCGAATGCTTTGGATATGACCTTCATCTCAGCCTCGGTCGGACAGAGGACGTCAAGCCACCAGACTGGTCGCTCGCCGTATCTGATCATCTTTTCATTCGAGCCCCCTTCAGTGTTTTGAGAGACATGTGCAGTTTCGTCTGCGGATTTCCGACCAGTGGGCGTAGCATTCCCAGACTCGCTTCTCGAGACCACATGCGCCAAAGGATCCTTGAGAGGCGATATCGTTCCCTCGCGTTGTTCGTAGTTATCATGTACAGTCGATAGGGATGGTTGACGTGTATGAACCTTTGAGTTGCCCTCCGTGCTAAGGTTATGGAGCTTCGTTGGTAGTATAGGTTCAACATCCTCATCGTCGGATTCGTCATCTGAGAGCACTCGGGGATCTGGAACAAAAAGTTCACGGAACCCACCCCCAGGCTGAACCAGTTCGGAAATTGTCTGACTATGAACTGTGCTCTGGAATTCCTCGTTGAAGTATGTGAATCGATAAGGTGACTCCTCGATCGCCTCATAAAATTGCCCTTTACGGATTGGTCGTAGGCGCCCGTTGATGAGCTGCGGCTCGGTGATACGTTTTACTCGGCGCTCTTCTGTTCGATCCTCCTTCTCCATCGAGCTCCACTCCTCTAGAACGGATAAGTCGGGCCATTGACCACGACGGCGACGCGTTCGATACTGGCGGTGCTCATGAGCCTGCGACTGCGCATCGTCGTCACCAATCTCCGACATGCCAGGAACAGGAAAGCAGACGTCCTGCTCAGCTTCTGTTGCCATTCTACGGCCGATATCAGGGCGACCATCCCGCATGTTGTCCATATCGGAGAGACAGTCCATTTCGCCCATCAAGCGGTGGGGAGAATCATCACGACCACCAAGCCCATCCCGTATCATAACATCGCCCAAGCTGAGCTCTATACGATCGGCGGTGCCAAATGTGGGCGAGCCGGGCATTGAGGGAGGGGCGTTGACATCGTAGTTGTTGTCTCTTGCGCCGGACGAGGTTCCTAGGCGCGTAGTTGATGATTTATTCGATGGACGACGGCTTCTCGTCCGGTTCGATCTTGCATCACTTGCACCGTAGCCAGAAATTATAGATTCGCCGAGCAAAGGCGCATTTTCGTCCCATTGTGTGTGGTCCTGGTGCTCTTCCTCGGCAGAGACCGCCGGTATCGATCGGAGGCGATTGCCAGCGGAACTTGAAAAGGGCGACGACACTGACATACCACCAGGAAGTGGTACAGTAGATGTTCGTCTGGGACGTAAGGGCTGATGATCTCTGTCAAAATTGTTTGTTAGGTGATTGTCAAAACAATTCTCCCCATACGGAAAACTTACCGATGATCTAACAATGCTTCACTGTCGATGCTAGTGTTGCTCAAGTTTGCGCGGGGAAGATTAAAGAAACCCTCTCCTGCGGCTTCACGAGTCTCATCATGGTCATCATCGTCGTCCATTGCCGCGAAACTCTTTCTGCGTGTTCTTTTCTTCCTACCACCGCGGTGTCCCTTCCTTTTCCTGGCCGCCCTGGATGCGTTGGAGTTATTCGACGATTCAGGAGCCTGGGACTGGTTCGGATCTGAAGCAGGAGGGGCCGCCGCAGATCTGCTGGGATTAGCTAAGTCGGTGTAGCGATTGCTCGACATGGTGACGATCGCAGATAGATAGAAATGGGTTGACAAAGGATGAGGAGAGCAACCTGAGGGCAGGAGAAAAGAAAAGCCCACGCCAGAAGTGTACGTCTCGCTTGCAGCCGCAAACGCAGAGGTAATGATGTCAGCTATCAAAGGTTGACAGGGGATGTACTTTTAGTGTGGTTCGCACTAACATCCAAGCAGCATCTGGGCAACGTTTTGGATGAGCTCATTCCTTTCCAAGTTGGAATGAATGCTCCGCCGCTACTTTGATATAATTGCATATTTATAAAGTATCCTTTATACCAGTAAAGGGCCAATGGCAGTTGTAGCGATACATTGGCAATTTAAAGTACTTGCCCACGTGAGCATAGTCATTCATAAAAGTGTTAACAGATTCTACAGTGACTATTGGACTAATTTTAGCGCATGTAAGTTGCAAACAGAGGCCCACCAATAATGTTTATACAAGGACAAATACCCGCAATGAATGTGCCTTGAAGTTGGGTTTGACAACAGCACAGATCCTTATCTTTAAACGGAGTCATTGAATGATTCTGCCTGCCAAGATTGAGAGACATCGGTGATACACCAGAGCTCACTTGATTACTGCAGGTACCTTTATGAATGTCATGTTCGTCAAGATCACCTACTTCGCGCAATCGTCAACTGAAAGTGCTCACTCGTATTTCCTGCATCCTGGCTGTTTTGAGTTTCAGCAATACAGCTTAGTTGACATCAATTTGGTGGTTGGTACAACCTTAAGCAAAATATGCTTTCTGGTTAACATCAATAATACGCTGGTGTGATACTCTGTATCCATTAAATGAATTTGAACTTGAAAGAAATTATCGTTATCTGAAATAGACTCTGAAGAGCTGACTCACACCGGTGTACTCCACAATACCATTCGGCATACCTAAAGGAAGACAGGAGAAAAGATGAGTTGCTATCTTCGTCGAAAGCGATCAGGATGTGTGAGGCGTGCTATCGAAATTGTAGCCATGGGCTTGAACCCAGCTCTTAAACCCAAATTTGAGCTCACTCTTTCATCAGTAAAGGCGTGGTGGCGGAGTGGTCTAACGCGATAGACTAGAAATCTATTCTCCTCGGAGGCGTCTGTTCGAATCAGGCCCACGTCGATTTGTCAAAACTCGGACTCTTAAAGAGTTCAAATTCTTTTTTTGTCGCATTCAACTGCACATGTGCTTATGAACTCACTGGGGAAGGGAAGACTGGAGCAGATCCACTAACATCGAGGTTGACTGCATTTGTACAAGAGACAGACACTCAAATTCAGACTCATATTTCATGTTCTTGTAAAATCAGAGGTATCTAAATTCTGAATACTTTTTAGCCCAAGGCTTGGTATTAATAACTATCAAAAATCCCAATTAATTCCCAACAACCCTACTCTCGTCCAAAGTCCCACAACTTGACAAACAAGTTATCGGGCTCATCAGCACCCTCATTAGCGAAAAAGACCTTCTTGGGGATGTGGAATTCAGTAACAGGAGCCTTCTTGATCTCCTTTGCAATCTCGGCCTCGAGAAGCTGTCAGGGTAGTTAGCATCATTGTACGAGAGAATGGTCAATGGCGTGAGCCGGTAAAAACTTACAGTAGCATATGAGTGATCAAGGAAATCCTCAATGTTGTAAGACTGCTTGGTGAATTGCTCCGAAATGATCTTGGAGATTGTGGCAACATTAGGATGGTAATGCGACTGCAGTTGGACAAGCTCCCATAAACAACTGTCGATTGCTTCCGTGTGCATGGGGTCTGCCTCATTGGGAAGGAATGGGTCTTTGGCGCCTTGCTCGTCAATGTGCTTCTTGACCTCTGGGTCTTGGATCTCTCGGTGGATCATAAACGTGCATGTCGGGTGACGCTTAAGCAAGTTATAGATCCAGGGGGTGACGAAAACAATAGCTCCAGGAGGAGCGTTTAGTGAGAGGCGAGCAAGACGCTTAATGAAACTGGCTACCAGTGCCGCAGGAAGATGTGTAGAACCAAGGAAGGTGTCGAGAAGACGGAAGAACCGAGATCGATGCTTGGAGTGGAGGATGTCGCGATCCAGAAGAGAGTAAAGTTTGGCGTAGAATGAAGGGTAGTCAAGGTTGCGCTCCGAGATCAAGTAGAACACACCAGAAAGGGCCAGGAGAGAAGTCGAACCGCCTGCATCGTAGCAGTCTGTCAAGAAATCAGACAGAAGCTCAGGCTTTGTGAACCAAGGCGCAATCACTGTTGTGAAGATGTCGAGAATTTGCTTTCGTTGCCGCTGCTCCTTCTTATCCATGAGGGTCATCAGAGCAAGCCATGCCTCCTGGCCTTGCTTCTTGTGCTGGTTGACGTTGCGAAGATTGTGGGTCTTCTTCTTGGGCTTGGGAACATAAAAGTCCTCAAGCTGCTCGGCAGACTCAGGGACGCCGTCGAGAGCCGACAGCAGTGCAAAGCACCGGTCAAAAAGTCCTGGTGAAGGGTCACTTTCTTGTTCCTTCACGATATGCTTGACAGCATCCAATGTGTAGTAACGGATATCATCATACTGCTCCACATATTCTTCGACAAAAGCCTTCATCACCTCGGTGTTCTCACTCTCAATCAGGGAGAGGACGATATCTCTGAGGAAACTTCGAGGGAAAATGTAATCATCCTTTTCGTTGAAAGATGCGCCCTCAGCCTTGAGCGTTCTCATACACAAAGTCAGGGCCGTAGGTGCCAGCTCTTCGTCTCTTAGGATGGTAACTAGAGTCTTCTTGAACTCTCCAAACTGCTTCCTGAGCCAGCCCACAATAACTTGGTCTTTCTCTGAGAGACTCTTCTTGGTGGCTAGGGAGCCTTGCGCAAGTAACCGTAAGAAAATTCGGCACAGGGCGACAGTGGCCAGCATGCTTTCTGAGTCGCCATCCTTGAAACCATTGGCAGTAGTGAGAAGAACGGTAATATCGTTATAGTTTTTCCGCGACTCCAGGATGCCTTGCTCCATCAAGAGAATTTTGGCGTTGGGATCTTCGGATTCATCGCTTGATACTGATGAGCGTCGGCGCTTGGTGGGTTCCTCTTGGACAGAGGACCTCTTGCGCTTGGAGCGCTCAGAAACTATTTTTGACATGTTCAAATTTGAGATTTTGATTCAAAATGAGATCTTCGAAGTAGTCCTGTGAGTGCGAAGAGGGGTTTGTATCGCAATAAGCCAAAAATCTACAAACAAAGTAGATTATTTGAGACGATTAATGGTCAAAGAATTGATACTTCACTTATCTAAGTTATGAAAAGGGAAATCTTCAAAATCTTTAGACGTTGAAATTTTGACCAATCAACTCTGAGCAGCCGCCACACGGCTAAATCCCGGCGCTCCAGATCTTCTCGATCAATCAAGGTCACGTGTTTTGATCGTTGCCGAGCTAGCGCGATAAAACCTCAACCTCACTTCCAGCTCTCCGATCAACGACAAGCCCCCGATACCCCCATCACGAACTATCCCACAATGGCGTCACGCTTGGCACGAAGCGCCGTCGGTACGTCGAGAAACCTCGAATTCCTCGATTCGAAGCCAATTCGACCCCAATTGGCGAGCCTTTGACCCCTACTGACACCCGATACGTAGGCGCTCCCCTCCTCCGACCCGTCCTCGCCCGCCGAGCTGCCCCTGCCTTCTCCGTTGCCGCTGCGCGATACAACAGCAATGTTCCCGCCGAGGACCCCAAGAAGAAGGCTCAGAGCATCATCGACGCTCTCCCCGGCAACAGCCTCCTCAGCAAGAGCGCCATTCTTAGCTCCGCCGCCGCTCTGTCCGTCTACGCCATCTCTAGCGAGTACTACGTCATGAACGAGGAGACCATCATCGCCATCTCCCTTCTTTCCGTCTGGGGTGCTCTGATCAAGTACGGTGGCCCTGCCTACAAGGAGTGGGCTGAGGCGCAGAACAACAAGATCAAGAACATCCTCAACAGCGCCCGTGCCGACCACACCGAGGCTGTCAAGGGCCGTATTGAGGACGTTAAGCAGATGGGCAGCGTTGTTGAGATCACCAAGAACCTGTTCCAGGTTTCCAAGGTAAATTTTAAGTGATGGTTGGATATAAAAAAGGGTTATGACTGATTACGGTCGTTTTTGTAGGAGACTGCCAAGCTTGAGTCTGAGGCTTTCGAGCTCGAGCAAAAGACTGCTCTGGCTGCTGAGGCCAAGGCCGTCCTTGAGTCCTGGGTCAGATACGAGGGCCAGGTTAAGCAGCGCCAGCAGAAGGAGCTCGCTCAGTCCATTATCGCCAAGGTCCAGAAGGAGCTCGAGAACCCCAAGGTCCTCCAGCAGATCCTCCAGCAGAGCGTCGCTGACGTCGAGAGTACGTGCCACCGATCGAGGCCAAAACCACTGACATGACTAACACAATTTTGCAGAGATCGTTGCCTCCAAGGCCCAATAGATAATTACACGCCGCTAGAGTCTCGATCACCGGATTCCACGGTTTTTCTTTGTACCCCCCTTGTGCCATAACAACACCTGTGCATTAGCCGAATAAATCAAGACCCTAGTTACTTCACTGCAGGATAGCTTTTGTCTGTGAGATTTTCGAGATTTCGAGATTTGGGCCCATTGTGTTCAAATGGGTTTATCGGAGCTGTAAATTGCTCGTCGGGAAAGGTCGGGATCTCCGACATCGCCCATTCTCGGCGGATCGCAAAATAACAAAAAACACATCTTCAACACAACGACGTCAGTTTTCATGTTCAAATGACTTGAGTGATTATTGCATGCTGTCACTCAATGAAACGGCTCATATGCATTGAGCTATACTAGCTACCAACTTTTTGCTTGCTGAATTTTTCGATATCCCTGCATGTCAATCATGGCTTATCTTATTTAGACTTGTGTCTGCTAGAAAATTCTCGTGCATTTGTTTGTACACGAATGAAATAATCGTACATTTGAATCAACTGAAAATCAACGCCTTCCCTCCCCAGAGCATCTGTTCCATTGCTCCACTAACCCATTACCCAAGATAGTCTCCATCTATAAACTAATAGGAATTGGTGATTGTGGAATACAACAAGAGTGAGTACTCAGAAAACATTAAAAGTCAATATTAGTAAAGGGGCCTTGATTCTTCCCATTTCTTCACTTCGGGCGTGACCTTGGACGCATCAGGAGAGTCTGTATGCAAACCGGGACCAAGGGATACCCGACCACCTCTTCGCCTTCTCGCCCCCTCGCCAGCGACAGGGCCAATCCATTCCCAAGCACGGCCAACCTCGCCGCTTCTCCCTTCGCGCTGGCTGGTTCGAACATTGCTGTTTTGCTCAACTACAGCTCGGACTCGTTGCCAGATGCGTTCTCGTTCTGACAATGAGTGGATATTTCGGAGAACATCATCTCTCAAGTTTGGCAAAAACAGCCAAGGATCGTCAATGCCCTCTTCGCCAAGCTCCTTCTGGTTGGCGAGTCTTTCTAAGACGATGTCGACCAGAGCAGGAACCTGGGCCTTTGTAGCTACATGCTTTCGGTACCGGGCCCGCATGTAGAAGATACCCAAGATGGCGGAGATTAAAAGTCCAATTGTGAGTCGATATCTCGCCAGGCTGAGTCGGAGCGACCGCTTGAGCGCGCAGGTGAGCGGAAGGCGAGCGAGAGACGTGGACGATAGCTGTCGATCTGGAAGATCGGAGGAATCGGACGATCTGTAGGGTCGACAGTGGATCTGGTTAGTTATGGTCAGAAACAGTTGAAGCAATAAAAGGTTGTCGCCGGTTTGGTTTGTGGAGTATTCAAGTGGAAATGACTTACGGCTCTGTCCCGATGATCTCAACCTCCTCCCTAGTCGCAACCTCGCCAATGGCTTCAGCCCAAAGCTCATCGAATTCCTCCTCGGTGAGTCTCTGAGAGCGCTTGCGGCTGACAGTCTCCTTAAGTTCGTGTTCGGCAATGGCAGGGGAGTCTTGCTTTTGACCATCCTCGGCAATAAGCTCTCCGCACTCATATTGGGCTCGTCGTTCTCTGAGTTCTTCAATGGCTTTGTCAGCTACAGCCTTGACGCGTCTTGCCTTCTCGCCATCTGGCTCACATGTGGGTGGGACAGGAACCAGACCACCAAGAGACAAAGGATGTGGCTTGAGGAGGAAGCCATGCTCACAGCGAACTGAGTAGTCTTCATAGCAGTAGGCGTGGGAAGGACAAGGCTCGCACTGAGGCTCGACGAAAGGCAAAAGAGCTTCTGGAATAGGGACATCCGGTGAGATAAGCGATTTTGCCTCTCCACCAACCTCGCAGTAACCCACGGCTATCTTCTCCTGTCGATACCAGGCAAGATATGCGCCGAAAAGAGACAGGAAAAGGACCAGGAGAGGAGCCTTGAAGCCACCTTTTCGTGAAACTTGGCCCACAGGTTTACGTGGCTCGACAGCCATCTCACCTCGGCTTGCGGCTTCCTCGAGCTCCAGCTGTTCGTTGGGCGTAAATTCTTCACCAGCCTCAACAATGTCGGGGGTTGGCTGACGGTAAACAGGGGTCTGAGGTTCGTGAACCTGCTGATAGTCATCATTGTAGATGCTTGTTCGAAGTCGCGACGATGACTTGGCACTCCTGATAGAATCTCTATCAGCTGTGCGCCGGCGGTTGGTGGGTGTTTTGTGCTGAGCCGGGGAACTTCCACTTTGGAAAGGGTTGTCGTATGTGAAAACACTTTCTTCATGGTCGGGTAATATGGTTTCCTCTTCTTCCTCTTCCTCCTCCTCCTCCTCTTCAGATGATTCTTGCTTAATCTGCGGTGTTATCTCCCTTCGGGGTTGGCGTACGGAGCGAGGCGCCTCATAATAATCGGGCTCGTCAGTATGTGAAAGCGCGCGGCTCACTGATCGGGTGCTGCGCTTTGTGGGGCTTCGAGGCGCAGGAGTCGCGAGAACATCATGCTCAGTCTTAATGCGGCTTGATGTCTTGCGAGGAGACTTTGATCGCTTCTTGATTGTTGAGGGAGGGGCCAGGTCATAATCGTCCCAAGTGCCGTTATCTTCAGCACTGCCAGCGTTGACGATGCCCATACTGGACCTTTTAGCGCGCGCACGTTGGGCTCGGAGCTTGGGGGCGAGAGGCAGAATATGTTGCTCTACTAGCTCAACAAGTTGGGACTTTTTTGCTGTAGCGGGATACTCGACGTTGTGTGTAACAAGAATTGATCGAAGGCGAGGTACGGTGACAGAGCGCGGGTCAAAACCCTCTTCGAGATAATCATCGATATCGGCCATGGTGTCTGACTTGGCTTAACGGGAAGAAGAATAAGCGTAGAAAGTAAGGAGCATGGATGAGGATGATAAAGTTTAGTGATATGTAGGCCGCAGCTTAGGAGACCGTCCACGTTTTGTAGGTCCGATCTTCAAACCTGAGGTGGGAAGGGTTTCAAAAGAACAACAAAGGAGTGCAGGCAACCACTCTTGAGTTTGCTAAGTCGGCTGAGAAGGCTGTCGCCACAAAGGATACAATAAAATGTCCTTTTTCACAAAGAGACTGAAAAATAGGCAGAAAAACTGCAGTGGTGGGGTGATGGATCGTGAAAGAACTGGTGGTCGCTGGATTGACAAGCGAATTGTTGATGACGGGCGCGGGTGAGACCCTTGACGCAATGACAATTGATAGCGCGGTTGTCTGTGGCAACTCAAATCAGGTTCGCGACCACCCTGTTCACTTGACCCGCTCGAGTTGTCGTTGGATCATTGCACCGCCACATGCCTGCGCCACACCATGCCACTTGGGTCGTTGAGTTATCGAACGTTTGAGGGACGATTTGCTGAAAGAGATATGTAGCTTCAGGTCATGTCTTTTGCTGGATTGTAAGTCCTGCTGTGATTGTCGCAACTCAATTCCTCGGAAATAGGAAACATCGGCCCCAAGGAACAATGTTGGCTCGTCGATCAGCTCTAGTCCAGCCGGGCTTTGTCTGTCGAACATGTGCTCGTCAATATCAGTCTCAACTTCGGCGGGCTTCAACTTCCACACAGGACAATATTTATGATGTCGTATGTGTTGGTGGCGGACCAGCAGGTTTAAGTCTACTCACTGCTCTTCGTAAGTTCTTGAAACCCAGTTAATTGGCGTCTTTAACACTACTAGGTGCCAATCCTATAACTGCCGGTCTTCGAGTTGCCCTTATTGAAGCTCAAGATCTCTCCAAGATCTCCTCGTTCTCACTCCCCCCGACCCAATTCTCCAACAGATGCAGCTCTCTCACCCCTGCGTCGGCTCAGTATCTCGACAAGATCGGCGCATGGCGACATTTGCAACGTGATCGGGTCCAGGACTACCAGGAGATGCAAGTATGGGATGGAGTCACTGGTGCCCGAATTGAGTTCGACTGGCCACCCAGTACAACTGGAGATAAAACAATCGCCTATATGACAGAGAATCTCAATTTAACATCCGGACTACTCAAAAGATTGCACGAGCTTGGTGGAGTGGACATTTTCGATAAGACCAAGGTCGAGGGCATCGATCTAGGCAAGGAAACCGAGGACTTGGACTTGAGCGAATGGCCTGTTGTACAGCTCTCGAACGGCCAATCGCTGGCAGCACGTCTTCTTGTTGGAGCAGATGGAGCCAACAGTCCTGTGCGCACATTTGCCGGCATCAATAGCCGCGGCTGGGACTACGGTAGACACGGTGTTGTCGCAACTTTAGAGCTTGAAGGTGAGGGCTGGGGTGGTCAGTTCAACAAAATTGCCTACCAACGATTCTTGCCTACTGGACCTGTTGCAATGCTGCCCATGCCTGGCAAATATGCTACATTGGTCTGGTCTACTACTCCCGAGAAGGCCGCCCTTCTCAAGAGCCTTAGCCCCAAAAACTTCATTGCCATGGTCAATGCTGCTTTCCGGCTGAGCCCTGTCGATATCGGCTTTATGCACACTCAGCAGGACAGCCAGGCAGAAGAGCTATCATGGCGCCTACAGCACACAAGCTTCGATGCAGAGGCTCTTCCACAGACTGTCGTTGGTGTGCAGCAGGGCAGCATCGCATATTTCCCCCTGAAGCTGCGACATGCCGACACATATACCGGCGAACGTGTTGCACTTGTTGGAGATGCGGCCCATACTATTCATCCATTGGCAGGCCAAGGTTTAAACCAAGGCCAAGGAGATGCCCAGAGTCTGGTCAAGACCATCGAGTTTGCTGTCTCTCACGGCCAGGATCTTGGTGCCCAACTCTCTCTTGAGTCTTACAACAGTGAGCGGTACGCAGCCAACCACATCATTCTCAATGTATGTGATAAGCTTCACAAGCTTTACTCCGTCGAGAGTGGCCCCCTGGTGCCGCTGCGTTCGGTTGGTCTAAGAGCTGTCAATGCTCTCGGCCCCCTGAAGAACTTCTTTATGGAGCAGGCCTCTGGGACCGGCACAAAAATCTTGTAAAGTTACACATGTATACTCTTATCTTGTAACATTAGATCTGTACATAATCACACTGGGCGAAATTGGAGCCAAAAATGGAACTTAAGATGATTCATTGCTAAATTTCAACAAGCATCACCTCTGCATAGCTTCTCGCTCGGGCACACGACGTTTGTGGGAGTATTTACCGTGGTCTCCCTATCAGCTATGATTACAAACAAAAGGAACCCATTCTAATCTTCTTTCTTTTCCACAATGCTTTACCTATCGACCTCACCTGTAAAATGTTAACATGGTATACTACGAATTTCGCAAGAGAATAACTTACCGAACACCAGATCCATAGTACCAATGACCGCCACAGCATCAGCCAACAAGTGACCCTTGGAAACGTGATCAAATCCACCCAAGTGAGCGAAACCGGGAGCACGAATGTGGCATCGGTAAGGTCGCTCACTGCCGTCGGAAACGACGTAAACACCCATCTCACCCTTGGGGGCCTCGATAGCGGAGTAAGTCTCACCAGGAGGGACAGCGTAACCCTTGGTATAGAGAAGGAAGTGGTGGATAAGGGCCTCCATGTTCTCCTTCATGGCGGCTCGTGGGGGAGGAGAAACCTTGTAGTCCTCGACACGGACGGGGCCAGCGGGCATCTTGTTGAGACACTGGTGAATAATGCGGAGAGATTGGCGGAACTCCTCCATTCGGCAGAGGTATCGGTCGTAGCAATCACCGTTGGTTCCAACAGGGACATCGAACTCGACCTGGTCGTAGGCATCGTAAGGCTGGTTCTTGCGGACGTCGAAGGGAACTCCAGAACCTCGGAGCATGACACCAGTGAAGGAAAGGTTCAGAGCCTCGGCAGCAGGAACAACACCAACACCCCTCAATCGCTCGATCCAGATACGGTTATCGGTCAACATCTCCTCGGTCTCGTCGATTCGGTCGCCGAACTGGGTAGCCCACTGGTAGATATCGTCGAGAAGTCCAACGGGGATATCCTGGTGAACACCACCGGGTCGGACGTAGGCGGCGTGGAGACGAGCACCGGAAACACGCTCGTAGAATTCCTACACTTTGTCAGCCATCGCTATTGTCCAACTGACCACCGTCCACCTACCATGAGCTTCTCACGCTCCTCGAAACCCCACAGGAAAGGTGTCAAAGCACCAACATCCATAGCGTGTGAAAGAACGGACATCAGATGGTTGAGAATACGAGTGATCTCGCCAAACAGAGTTCGAATCCACTTGGCTCGCTCAGGAATCTCAACATTGAGCAGCTTCTCAACGGCCAGAGAGAAACACTGCTCGTTGGTCATCATGGAAACATAGTCAAGTCGGTCAAAGTAAGGCAGGGCCTGGAGATATGTCTTGTACTCGATCAACTTCTCAGTACCTCGGTGGAGCAGACCGACATGGGGGTCGGCTCGGACGATTTCTTCACCATTGAGCTCGAGAATCAGACGCAATACACCGTGGGCGGCGGGATGCTGGGGACCAAAGTTGACAGTGTAGTGTCGAACCTTTCGGTCTGAAACCGAGTTCTCGCGCGACTTTCGGGTTCCGGGGGTATGGGGCTTGGACAGGCCGTAGGAGTCCTGAGCGGAGGAGAAGTCTTCGTCAACGGGCACAAGTCTGGTACCAACGGTCTCGACAGGAGCGGCGTTCCTTCGCAGGCAAGTCGTCGAAAAAGGGCGAGCGGCGAATGTTGCTGGCCGCATGCACAGGCTCTTGACGCCTCGGCTGGCGAGTCGGAGAGTGGCCATTGTGTAGTGTGAGCAGGGAGGGAGCGGCCGTAAGTGCGACAGGGTATGTAGAGTCTCCCAAGAGGGCCTCTGGCTCGAGGTCAATGGCAAGTTGATGGAGGGGAATTCGCCTTCGTGATAGTGGCCGTCATCTCCCGCGGTCCGGGGATCGTTGAAACCTGGGAGCTTTGCTCTTGGTGGAGGGTCGGACTATTATTGTTGCGACCAAGAGAGCCAATCAAAGCTCGACCATTACTCGTTGATTTTTATACTATCAAGTGGCATATCGCTACGATTGCATCACATAAATCTACCCAAAGGTGCTAATGATGGTGAAATGTCTACCGAATTCAAAAATGAAAACAGTTTTTTTTATATGGCTTCACTACTTGTGTTTTTCTGTCAATTACAATATCCTTTAATGTCTCGTCTTTGCGAATCTTGACTTTCAACAATATTGGACGCATTCGTTCCATTCTAAGTCCAAGTCGTCATCCATCTTCAAATTCGAGACTATAAAATCCTAAATTGCCACAAACTAAGTCCTTCTTCAGCTAATCAATGTAATTGAAACTCATTGTCTTGATTGGATATGCATATGAAGAAACCATTGGTTCTTTCTAAACAGAATTATAGGCCACGGCTAACTCTCATTCACATGTATATACACATGTGTATCGTCCATTGCACATAAATCAGAGCGGTTCTTTGTATTTCCAATAACGATAGGAGTACAATAAACACTAGTAGAATATTGCATCTCAAGGTGTATTTGGATCGTGATTAATAAGGTATATGTATTCAATGTCAAGTCTCATGAACCAATAGATATAACCCCTCCCTTGGTCATAATCGCCCTCAGATGGTTCACATAAACTGATACTGATCTGGTGCTTGATAGAAATATTAGATCAACCTTGGTGAATATCTATATAGGAGAGCACTAATACTTTCGTCTGGTCTTTCTCTAGTCCTTGTTTCTTGTGAGCCATCCATATCTCTATCTTGATTCGTTCTCATGCTCCAAGTCGCTTCTCAGAAATCCGAACTGAATTTCATCCAGGATCTCACCATTCTTGAAAATAGCACCTCGTCTTGCGCCTTCATGTGTGAATCCCATCTTCTTCAATATAGCCAAGCCCGCAACATTCCCTTCTTTAACCACAGCCTCAATTCTGTTCAACTCGGGCCACGTCTTGAAGCACCACCGTACGAATGCCTTTGCAGCCTCTGGCATGTAACCTTTGCCCCAAGCCGGCTCAGCCAGCCAGTAGCCAATCTCCCACGTACGAAAGTACATATCGTTTTTAGGCACTGCGCCTATGGCTCCGATAAAGAGGGGCTCCGCTGATGGGTTCTCGGTCGTGTTGGGTTTGAGAAAGAGGCCGTTGTGGTACGGATGAGATGTGCCGTCTGGCTTACAGGCCATGTTGGCGAGGAAGTTTTGAGCAACTGAAAGAGTATACGGTGATGGGAATGTGTTGCGCAAGTTGGCAGCAATGGCTTTATTGTTGGCTGCACTCGCCAGGACAGGCGCATCTGACATATGGTATCGACGTATGATGATACGTTCGGTTTCCACAAGTATAGTGCCCGGCTCTTCGCTGGGTGGTGATGGCGAGGTTAACTTGGTAGGTTCAGCCATGATGAGTGTTGTTTCCTGTTGACGATCTGTAGAATGTGTAGCAGACGTGAGAAATATATGCTCGCGGAGTCCAGCGTAGGATTTGAAAGTTACTTGGGTGATTCGGTGACTCACAATCACGACTGGCAAGGTGAGTCTTTATACGAGTACCTACACAATGCTTGACAAAAGTTCCTCGACGTAACTGGTATGGTTTGATAAGCGGTTTCACAGCTTACTACTTTGCTTACTGGGGGCCCGCTTCCATGAGAACTGAGTACTAATTCACTGAGACGGAAAAAGCTGGGAAGCAGACATGAGAATACAGCAGTCTATTGCAACGCACGTCCTGACTTATTAAGTTGAGTTGTATTTATTATGTTAACCATTATTGTATACTAGCTTGAATGCAGCCAAAACTCCCTCAGCCGAAACTGGAACAAGGTGTAGTTATCATCCATGATACTACCAGTAGCCAGTTGGTCGCCGCCAACCTGGGTACCCAACCGCAGTCATGATCGACCAAGCTCAACTAGAGCTATAGCCTGGTCACTCGCGGATAACCAAATCATCATCCGCCGTCCAGTTTGTAAGGAAGTCAAGTGGTGCAAGGCATAGTATACTCGCGGTACCACTGAAGTCTGTATTAGCTTCTTGGTTTCGTCTTCCCTGCGTTAATTCCCGCCATGCTAACCTCTACCAGTTCCCTCGATGATGCCGATTTCTATATTTCTTCTTCTCCCTCACTGCCTGACTGCAGGAGCATTAAGGTATACATTTCGACCGTAGTGGCCATTGTTTTTTGCAAACGCCTCGGCCACACTACATAGTGTAGGCCATTATGAACAAAGGGGAAGTAAGGGTAAAGACAATGCCTCGCCATCCTATCCCAACCCATTGGGAAAGAAAAAAACGCCTTGAACGCAAAAAGCCGAAAATGAACTTTTAATGAACCCCTCGCCATGCCTAAGATGCAACAAATGACAGCCCGCTTTATTGGCAAACAGTGCTTTTTTTTAAAGAAAGGGAAACGCATGATCACAAGACCATGCTGGGTGAATGACAAAAGAAAAATGGCTGTAGCCGTGAATTGATGAGTACGGAGTACCAGAAGTTGATTAGCTTCTCCGAGCGATATTGACACCTGGATTGACGAATGCTCTATGTGCGATGTCGCAGAACCGGCGAACCACGTTTGTTGTACCTCCTGACACTTGTGACTCGTCGTAGATAAACTTGGATGCAACCGCAAGCTTATTCTTGGGGTCAGTCTCGTCAACGTGCTGGGAAGCGTTGTTGCTATACGTAGAATCGAAGTGGGGTGAAAGTTCCCGAACAACAGCAATGGAGTAGAGGACATCGCGGTTCTCGCGACCATCGAGCAGGTAGCGCATTCTCGCAAGCATCTCCTCCCTCATCCTGACCGCAGGCTGACCAGTAGGATCGTCGCGCTTTCGTACAAACTCAGCCAGGCTATACCAGAAATCGAATTGTCGTGCGCGAGGATTGCCAGGATCACGCTGAGGTGGACAAAGAGGATTGTGGTCCATGTATTCTCCACACAGCAGGGCATCAACAACTCGAACGCGGTTTTTGGCCTCATTGGCATCGCTTTCAGCTGGCAGACCCGCATGAGGGACAACAGGAGTGTTGGTGGGGATGTCGTAGACTGATTGTGCAAGCTCCCATACTAGGCGCGTCTCAAGAATACCCGAATAAGCCATTTGCGAATGATCATTGACCCGGACAGCCTCCAGGGTTTTGAGAAAGTGTCCTAGTAGGTCCACCAAGCGAGGGTTGCGAGGAAGTGACATCTTTCCATTCTCCGTAAAAAAGTACCACGTCGATTCGAAGAAAGAACCAAGCCCAGGTGCGTACATCTCGTGGTAGACCTTGTTGATTTCCTTGAGCATTTCTTCAGTATGATGGCCAGCTTGGGGCGGCGGAACATGGCCCAAGAGTTTGATAATCTCATCGATACTCATTTTGTTGGCTGTCAAAAACACGCGTAAGCAGATGTTCTCAATAGCAGCGCAGCAAACGACGAACAAGGGTAAAATCAATAATAAGGGGCGCCACCTCTTAAGTTTTGGTTGTCAGCAAGAGGCCTTTGCTCAACCGCTCTGGAGCTTTCGGGATTGTGAAGGGCTGGGTCGATTGCGGCGGCCGAGTACTCGTATGTTGGCTCAGACTTGACGGGAGGAGAGGCTACGTTGGAGAAGCTGGAATCGTAGCTAAGCGAGTTGAGAGATGGGTTGGGGCTTGCAGTTGTTGCGTGAGCTGTAGCGTACGAGCTGGGAAGCATCGACGGCTGGCTTCCGTATGAGTTTGTAGGTCGAGCGGTGAGGACAGGGTTGGGCGCTATAGAAGAAGGAACACTCGAAGGCACGGAGCTTGGGATTGTAGGAGGAGTCCTCTGGCTTGGCGCCGGTTGGATGTTAGAAGGCTGACCGCCCGCTTGCTGCCGAAAGATAGGGTCGTAACCCAAACACTCGCGCTTTGACTTCTTGCAGTTATTGCAAGTCGGGTGTGTCTCGTCGCACTAAAAGAAGATGTTAGAGCTATGTTGGGCGGGGTACTTTGTATCTCCACTAGAAGAAATAGGCCAAGAATGGGAAGGGGGGTTGTGCAGTGCAGTTGTGAGGTGCCCAGTAGGCGCGACCAATAGTAAGCTTAATTGAGCTCTCAGAACTCCGAGAAACTTCAAGCTTTAAGTGTGGTTCATTTGCTGAGGCGACAGGCAAATTTGTACGCATGTGGTTGCAGATACAGAGAGGCATTACCAGGGAAATCAGGAGCTGCGCAGCACTACGTGAACCTGAGTCTTGCTCGCTTCGCTTGTAGCTTCTGCCAAACGAGAAATCTGCAGAAAGCCGCAAACATGATACACCATGTCGATCTTGGCGAACTACTTCCGGCTCTCTAGCTTTGGCGCGTACTTGCAGTCCCTTTCTCCCCACGCTTGTCCTCTCACAGCATCGTTTTCCATTGTGTACGTTGAAACCACAAGCCGCACGAGGGACGAAGAGTACGAAATCTCGGCTTACCTTGATTCGGCGTTTTCTACAAGTCAGACAACCTGTCTTTGTCCGACGTTTGATCTCCTACACTCTCAGTCAGCCCTGGTTCTTTTGTCATGCCTGCCATTGGCTAGGACTGCATTCGAAGATGTTCTTGTAAACATTTTTACACACCTTCTTTGGTCCCCTGTGGCCCATAAGCCGCGGATCATGTGGGATAGCGTAACGAGCCATAGGATCAGAAAGCCCGTAGCCTGGAGCCATGGGCATACCCTGATGCTGATAGTATGGTACACCGCCTGGCACTTGGGCCATGGGCATGCTCATCGGCATGCCCTGTGGACTCGACACAGAAGGTCCATGTGGGTTCTCGATTGTCCTCATACTAGGCAGGGACATGTTGCTACCGATAGGCATGGGATTGGGTCGGTACGCCTCGGCTGGTTGACTCGTCACCGCAGGATAAGAGCCATATTGAGCAGTTGTTACACCGACCGATGGCGCATAATGAGTCGAAGACCCCTGGTAGCTAACATGCTGCCCATGAGGCATTCCCGGATGTTGGTTAGACATTTCCGAATTAGACGCAGGTGTTGTTGAGGCAGCCTCGGAAGCCCTGCTGTCGCCGTTCTGTTGAGCGACCGCGGGCAGAGCGGTAGAGGCAGCAGGAGCTGAAGCTGGCTTAGAAGTCGGCGCAGAAGCAGAGACGGCGGGGAGTTCGGGCTCTGCGGGAACGGGTGCGGAGGTGGGAACAGTAGCAGTCGTCGAGGCAGTCGGGCGATCCGCAGCTGTGAACGGCACCGAGGCAATCGTGGTGATGGGCGGGAGAGTCGTGTCGGAAGGAGCTGAAGCTGTGTTGACGGATCTGGTGCTCGCGGCGTGAGTTATGGGAGCGGTGACAGATGCGACAATGGGAGCTAAAGAAGGAGAGTTCGATGTCTGAATAGAAGAAGCTGGAGGATTATTGGGAGAGTCGCCGTGACTCTGCCCATGGTCGTCTTGAGCCATGTTGTTTTTTAATTAGAAATTTTTATGGAGCCGCAAAGCGAAGTCAGGAAGACTGAGAGCCAGGGGGACGCGACCCTGGGTCGGTCACGGAGGAAGACGAGGTGCTGGCGCTGGGCAAGGAAGATCAAATCCAAAGCAACCGGGGCGTAGCAGGGGGAGAGAAAAAGGCGTGCAAGAGGGGCAGACTCCGGGACCAGGGGCCGCGACACGATGCGACGACGATGGAACTGTCACTGAGAGTAAGGCAAAGTCGCGATGGTGGACTGGGCCAAGACTGGCGAGCGACAGGTGACGCGCTGGCGCTGGAGCTGGAGCTCTGAACTGGAGCTCTGAGCTGGAGGAGCAGCAGGTATCGGAAAGTGAGTCGATGAAGCCCAGTCCAGGGGTCCAAGAGGCGGGATCGGTAGCGAGGTAGACTAGTAGAGGCAGAGCTCCAAGATCGGGGGCGAATAGCAAATAGAGTTGAGTCGTAATAACTGCACGGTGCTGTAGGATACGATCAATACACCCATCCCATCACAGCACAACACAGAACGGGACAGACAGAACAGCACAGCACAGCACAGCACAATAAACTGGATCGCCCCCTGTCTGGTTGCCGCGTTGTAGTAGTGGTGGTGGGAGTGGTGACCGTGGTGGTGGTGTTGGTGTTGGCCGTCCAGGTCCCAGTAAATTGAAAGTTCTAGTGGAGACGGGCCGGCGGGGGGCTTTGTAGGCTGCTTGCTGCCCATTCAAGTCTCCGCCGGTACGGGATGATCGATACTCGACAAACAAGCGCGACGCGAGCTTTGCCCAGTACAGACAGTAACAGAAACTTGTTGCAGGACTCTTGCAACAGGCGGACGGGTCGGTAGACGAAATGGAGGCGAGGCGGTTTGTAGGTAGGTACGTACTGGACTAAGCTCTAGAACAGTTGCCAGAAGGGTGCATACCTACCTCTAGGTAGCCTCTCTCTCCTCGTAGAGGCCACTAGCAAGCATGTGCTGGACTGGGATACCTTCTATATGAAGAACGTCTCTCGCTTAAATGAAAAGTGCTGTCCGTTTTGATGAGGCTTGAGATGTGAACAATTAAAGTCTGCTCTATTTTTGAAGGTTATAAGATTGTGTTGCTAGAATAGAATCATGGCTGCCTCTCAAGTCTCAAGGCCTACCTACTCTAACTTAGTTCCAACTCCTCCAAATTCTTTTTTAATCGGGTCCGGTCCGAGTGGTGTTCAGATGAATCAACCATCCACATGGAACTAGCCGCACGGAAGAACAGTAGCTCCCCGGCAACTAGTAGAGCCTCGTCTCGGGCCTACAAGTATGTGCATTAGCGGCACATCAGATAGACAGCACCTATTGAAGCAGCATAACCGAAGAGCCTTCAAAAGGTTTGTTTGAACAACATCCCACCTCATCTCATCTCGCTCCATGCATGCACGTATGCATGGCGCATGGGCAATGGCAGTTGGGGGATCTTGTTTAGATCTTACATACATATGATCATCAACCGTCAAAGCGGCTGCAACATATTGACGAGAATCTTTTTGCTTTTTTCCCTCTCTCCTTGACTCGCTTCGTTGGGTCCACCCAGTAATTGGCAATTCTGGAAGCCCTCTGGAAGCCAGAGAATCTCCTCTCTCCCTTCTCCTGTGGATTACAGGTCCCTGCTAACGAGGCTTCACAATCAATACATGAACAGGGGATCAATATAATAGCATGGATAGTTAAGGCGGAGCATAATATCGTAGTGCCTACAGAGTACAGAAGCCCAAGCTGGCGGTGTCCAGTTTGTCTCATTATGCAAGAACAACAGATATATTGCGTGGAGTGTACCAATGATTCGTGTCTGCAACACCGCCATTTGCTTTTTTTGTTCTGCCCAACATACGTAAGACAAGACGATCGTCAATGGCGACTTGAATGCCTCATCTACACAAGCTCTTTGCATGGCTTGGCTGAGCTATGTCCATGTACAGTAAAAGTGACTGCTACAGTTCAGTTGACAATGTCTGGTCTGGTCTGGGCAACCCTGGCTAAAGCTTGAGACAAGGCGGCTAACTGTGCTTGATTGTGTGCCACTCAAGGGCTCTCGGGTGCAAGGTTCTCGTCCCGTAGTCTGTAATATCATAGTCGACTCCAGATAATCAAGACACCCCTATTCTCTCACCTCGAGTGAGTTTTGCTCCCCTCGACAGCTAGTTAGTTCGCTAATAGTACTCCTTACCAGCCTATCAACCTTGGGACCCAGAGATGAACTTCGGACTCAGATTAACGCTTTGGCTAGACCTGAATAGTCAGTACTCACTGTAGGTCATCCAGGGCCCAAGTTAGTGGTTATCCATTTGTTCTCTCTTTTCTCGCTGCCTGTTGGTGCCTATCATCTAGCCTGTGCACGCATGGAGCCAACGACTTTTCTTGGAGCTAGTGAAGATCTCTGTACAGGCCGTTGATAACTCAGATCAGGAGAGAAGAGATACGTATCCGTATCCTGGGTTCCTTTTGGAAGCGCTCTTCTGAGTTTCCATTCAACTTCCCCAAAACTGGACTGTCACATAGATGCCCCCGCAAGTCACCGACCCCACAGCATCCCTCCCCCCCGTAGGACTCCTGTTGGCTTCCAATGCTTCTATGGAAGGCGCTAATGCCAGGTACCAGCCAGACGGTGCTCGCTCGCTCGAACCCTTCCACCAAAGGAAAGAACCCAACCCAAAGCCAACTACCGCACCTGCGCATATACTTGCACACGGGCTGAGTCAGAAATGTAGACATGCATACAGCACTACTAACCTATGGCAAGCGTTACAGATAGCAGACAGATATTGTTCCATTCATACAATTAATTGTTCAAACACAATCTATCCGGAAATTCCACCGTTCCAGGCTACTCCTTACAGAGTAAAATTATGCGAGCATCATTGATTGACCATCGTCATCTACTCCTCTATTTCTTGGGCTGGTCTTCCCCCAAAAGCAGGTATCCGCTACGGTTTACTGCAAATCTTTCCGTCGCCCACTGATTCCCAATCTTAACAAATATATCCAATATCATCTCCCCCTCTTTCCAATTTCAGCAAATATGGTACCCCTGTCATCTATCTGTATTACTTCGGTCTGTTCCATTTCTAAGGAGTCGATGCCTAACTAGGAAATACAAAGCCCGAAGCAGATAACAGCTAAACATCAACCATGGCACAGCAAGACAAATACATGTCTTGAGCCGCCAGTTTGCTTCGGCAATGTTTTAGCTTTCTGACCGTATCCGTACACGTTCAGGTGCATAGATACATAAACCTTAGTACACCTATACAACCTAGCCGTCACTACTGGAAACGAACTAACCGGCAAGATCCCGGTGCAAGCGAGACGAGCCTCTCCACAGCTCCAAGTCCTGCTCTGGTTCGCTGACACCAGCCCGCTCATACGGGTCCTCGGATGGTTCCCACTCTACCTACCGCCTTTTCAGACTTGGTTTGCTGTCTTGTACCATACAGTACCTTCCACTACAAGTGGGTAACGGCAATAGCAGCCACCTCCCGTTTGTCAAAGCCAACATCCTGGCTGACAGAAGCGACGGGAAGCAAGCGAGCGAACGCCGTCTGCTAGGGGAGGCCAGGAGGCAAGATTTTGAGCCAACCGGCTTTCTCTGTGCATCTCACTATCTCGCCTTGCTGAGTCTCTCTCGCCTACCCTTAGTTCCCGGATCTCTGGGACACCCACCGACCTTTGCTCTTCCATTGCTACTTCGCTGGCTCATCCCCTTCCTGGTTCCTTTCCTCCGTGCGTGCAGACAATCTGCAGTACAGTACAGAGCACAAAGTATCCACGTTGCGCTTCTCCTCCCCACCAGCTGTCAATAGCGGTCGGCTTTTAGGTCACTAATACTCGACCACGTTCCAATAAGGCTTCTCCTTGTGCCTTACTCGGGAGGTGGAAACAAATACTTGACAATTGAGGCTAAAAGGGGGACGATACATAATGGTACATGGTATGATACATACAAAAAACCGAGCACATGATCATCCGCCAAACACCTCGCGCCAACGCTGAGTTTCCGACACTGTTTCGAACTTATGCAGCACGACTGGACCCTAGTGTTGATCATCAGGAGCCTGTCTGCCGTTTCTGGCTGACAGGAATATCTCGTCTACTCGTTATCTGCAGCCGTTGAGCAATGGCTTTACCTCAGGCCAGTTTATCCCCGACGCTTTTCCTGTAGCGCCGTCCGCCCCCAGTAACAGCCAAGGACTCGTGTGACACCGCTCAATCTCCATCTCATATGTCCATGCCAAGCAGCGCCGTCCACTTTGCTCACATCGCTTTTGGCAAGCGTTGGCACTTCTGACGTCGCCCCACGAGCGGGTGTGCTCGTCCGGCTTACCCACATGGTCCGCCATCAACTCGGTCGGCCGGCTCTCAAGCGCCGATATGGCTGACCCCCCGAACAACTGCCAGACATCGTGCCATAGCACGGGCTGGTCTACCTCCGCAAGGGTCTCTCCGACGCGGCGCATTTCACCAGGCTTCCGCAATCCGTGGAAAGAAACCAGGGGTGAGCAAAAGCGATCGCCCCAGATACGTGTGATGGACGGTGGTTCACCGTTGAAGTGATGATTATACGCCTCCTCGATGTAGATCCCCAGCTTCTGTAGTGTCGTTGCCACCAGGCGGTCTCCCCACGTCTCGGTCATGGATTCGGCGTATGCTTCCTGCACGATGCCTGGATGTTGAAACAACTGTCGCATCGCTTCTCCGGATATCAGAATGCCAGATCCTCCGTGTCCAAAGCGCGCCTTGTAATCGCCCACCGCGTTGCCAATATACTGGGGTTTTCGGTAGTCAATATGGCCCATGAGGAGCTCCAGGGACGGCCGAATCAAGAAGGTATCATCATCCAAGATTATGTACCACTTCTTGTTGGGCAATTCGTTATATATCATCTCCATACCCATGATGAACTATCTCTGTCAGCAAACCGGAAAGGCTAGTCGTCCGAAGAGAAATACCTTGAGGGCATCAAGCTCCCATCCATAAGTTTGGCCAATTTTCAGGGCCTCTTCCTCATCTCCGGCCTGGAGCCTGGCTTGGAGACTCCTGTACTTGACGAGCCGGGGGTAATCGTCAATTCTACCCCTGATCTTGGTCTCCATGACTCTTTTGATAGCATCATGCACCGTTGCTCCGATAAGACTCGCATCTGTCTGGTTCACGGTTGTCCAATCTCCCACGACGAGAAAACTCTCGCCTTCCTTTCCTAAGTAGCCTCCTGTTGCCTTGAAGGCAGCAAGCTGTTCGGCTACCCTGTGGCGCGTTCCATAACCGGTTTTGATGAGATATCCCACGTCGTTTCTAAGGTCCACAGTGAATCGTGGTGCTTTGTATAGCCAGGCATCTTTGTTTGATGCTGCGCCGCGGAGGAAATTAAAGAGACGCGAAACATTGAAGACCAGCGCCAGGCGAATCGCTGAATCGTGAGGGAGTATAGTGTAAAATATGAAGACAGATATGAGAAGAATGATGACGATGGGTCGTAGGCGACGTCTTGTACGTCGAGTGATGAGAACCATTATGAAAGAGTGGTTACTATATGAGCAATGAGAAAGGGCGTTCTCGGTTGTGAAATTTATCTGTATTTTCACGGTAAGATCTCGACAAGGATTTCTTGGAGCTTTTTCAAGTCGTCAATTTCTAACCGCAACATCCTCGGATGAAGAATATCATGAGATGAAATGCGCCATGTGCTCGAGGTATAGGCCAAGCTTAGTAGCTACCCCTTCGAGGGCCAAGCGAAAGATCTGGGATGGTTTGCTCCCTTGTCGCGAGATCTACAAGCTCACGCTCTCGCTCTATGTCGAGTTGAAGAACTAACTGGAAAGCTAAAACGAGAAAAGTCCAAAGATGAAGAAATACGACCGAATATCAGTGCAATAGCTCCTATCAACTAGGCTGGGGTGGTCGTCATCTCAAAGCTGTGAGCTCTTAGCTGTTTCCATATCCTGCTGAGTCATTCTGTGGGGCGTAATTAGCTGCGAGACGGAATGCAATCTTGTACCAACTATTCGCTGTACCGTATAGACTATGAATATCTATAGATCTTGTTTGATTTGGCAGTATATATTTTCTACTCTCTGAAAGGCGAAGCAATACAAGTGCGTAATGATACTTATGGATCCTCGTTGGAACTTAAGTTCTGCTGACAATATTTTGAGTTATATCGCAAAGGTTCGCATCGACTAGCCATAGGGTAACAACCCAAGACAACATTGCTTTCATCGTTACGTAGAACAGAATATGTATTTTATTTTTTTTGTTCGCTTCTCCTCGCGTAATGCTATATCGTATGCCAACCGCTGCTTTTCATATTCACATAATTCTCCTCCCCTCATAAGCTCCGGACATTCTTCAACGGCTATAAGAAAAAGACGATGGAATCTAACAGTGTTGGAACCTACACATGTGTTTCCCTCAAAACGCCAACCCTATGCAAATAGACGGGCGAGAATAGAACAAAAGCCTCTCCACCAGGAACATATATTAATCATGACAAAACTCTTACAGCTCTTTTTGTCGCACTCCTAAGCGTCCTCCTTATCGAGCTCATAAAATAGTAGATAGACTTCTCTCTGCATGCCCAGGACTTCGCTCGTCTTGGCCTCTTTGACCTTTTCATCGTTGACGCGCCACCATTTGTCTGACGTTGCCTTGCGCTTTTTCGATCGCTTCGAGACGTTCGATGGAACAAGCTTGGGTGTCGACGAGCTGCTGTTGGTTTGCTTGGGAGATGTGAGCTTAGAGATGGCAGATTTAGTAGAAGCTGCCACGGAGCGGAGGCTGCTGGTTTCAGGATCCTTTTGCTTGCCAATTGCTGGCAAGCTCGCCGAACCACGTAAATCTGCCGGAACGCTCCTAGGTGGGGGAGGCAATGAATCCAGAGAAGGCGTTGAAGAATTACCAGACGAGCCTGACAAGAGGTCGGGGGTGGAAATGGCCGGGCTATGTGTCGGTCCGCCACTGAGCACGGGTGTTCCCATAGGTGTTGGTGTCTTGCTGAATGCTTCTGAAGGCTGAAAGGTATTCGAGTTGGAGAAGGGCGGGACAACATTTTGTCGTCGGAACGCTTCGTAGTGGCCACTGTTATGTCCACCGCGGTGGGTTACTAGGCCGAGCAACTTGTATTTTTTTTGGTCCATCAAGCCACCAAGAGGTAATTGCTCAGGAAATACTACCTTGGCAGAGTTCTTTTGTGTCATTTGTCCCACGTCGTAGATAGAGCGAGACAGGTGAATAGCCAGAATCTTTGGAAATATGGACATGCGAGTCGTCTTTGCGATCTTGCGCTTGGGTGCATAGCGGTTGTCCCCAAGCTCGAGATCTTCCGGCGGGTTCTCAGGATCTGTGTCTATCGTATGCTGGAGCTTGTCGATGCTCTCCTGAGCTTGCGCCTTGAAACTCTCCGAGGTCGACTTGGCCATTTCAGCTTCCAGGCCCGCCTTGGTTTGTAGCAGTCGACACATTTCGCACTTGAAGTCCTCGATATGCTCAGTTTTGAAGATGCCGTCGAAGCATGCATTCAGCGTCGTGCCCGATACTTGAGGGACAGCCAGCGTAATAGTGCAAAATGTTTCCTCACGAGGCTTGGTCTTATAACGGCATGTCAGGCACTCGAGATGCGACTCGTATTTTCCCTCCATTGGGAAGCCTTCCTCGTTTTCCAAGGGTAGTTGGCCGTTGATCTGCGGTATCTCGGTATCCTCGGATGGTTCGATGGCAGAGTTGTTGTCGCCATTCGTATGAGGCTGTTGCTCTTGTGAAGATTCATCGCTGTCCTTGCCATTGACTTGATCTTCAGTTGTGCTTTCGGTATCGGCAGCGCTGTTGGTAGGGAACAAACCACGCCTTCTAACATGGAGCCTAGCTCGTTGGCCGCAATGGTACTCGTCCTTGAGTCGCTCAGCGACGATTTGAAGAAATTCTTGCGCGTCCTGCTGTTGACGACTGATCCGCTGCTTAAAGGCCGCCTCCAAAACCTTGACAAATGGGAATGGCGATATGGACTTCTTGTAGATGGGGCGCTCATTAAGCGCATCCAGCATTTCTTTCAGTCCTTGTGTGACAAGTCCCTCTTGTAGACCCTGAAGCTTCCATTGCGCGATCTCTCTGCCTTCTGGTTGGACGAGACTAGCATATACGGCAGGGTCTTCGATATGGCGACGATGTGTCTCGCGAATCAGATACACCCGCAGTTCTACCAGGCCAGCAAGAGCTTGCAGAACCGAATTGATGAAGCAGTCATTGGCCTGGTTTCTTAAGCCGACAATGGTCTTTTTCTTGGAACTAGTAGCATCGTGGTCGATGGAAAAATTTGGCGCAAACACATAGATGAGTGCGGCGGCAGCAAGAGAGGCGCCGGCGGCGTATGAAACAACTGAAGTATTCTTGTCGTGCATCTTTCAACGGCGGTCTAGTGGCCGATTCGGAGGACTCGGGATCGATCGATAATATGGAGAGAGAGCTGTGAGGGACAGGCTCGTGTCGGACAGGTCAAACGGTCACTACAGGACGGTGGGTTCGGAGCATGTCTTGCTTGGTATCGAGATCGATATGCGATCGAGGCTTTTTCTTTCGCTTGCTGTTAAAAGTTTAACTCTCGATTGTACGGTTCAAGTCCGTGGAGCAGTTCGACATGGCAGGATGGGCTAGGAGTTCAAAAGGGCGCACGAGGGACGAGTATGTAACAGAAATCGAGAAATGGTTAAGTCTAGTCTGCAATAGTAGACTGCTGGTCCGTCCCCCGGTGAGGTAGATTATGGAGAACCGGGCATCCACATCCACCCAGCGTATTTTTTTGGCCAAACCAAAACGTAACAGCCGGGGAAAAACGAAAAAACGGGGATTCGACCATGAGATGACGGGTTTTCTGGAAGAAGGCGAAACCGGAGCATCCCCACTTGTTGCGAAATTCCACCCCATTTTGGCAGGTGAACAAAGGAAGGAGCTCCGTTTATTGGCGTCTTTTTCACGTCAGCCCGCCTGCCGCATGCCGTTTCCCCCGCTGAGCAGGGGGGTCTCGGAAGGAGCTTCGGGGGCATTGGCTTTTGGACCCCCAACTCTTGGGGCGGCTGACCACCGAATGAGATCAAAACTACCCGGGAGCTGCACATTGGATGATTCTTTGAGACTTGTTTCCGATGCATCCGCTCAAGATTATGGGTATGTTTGTTGGGCTGGCTGGGCTTTGATATTGCGTCGAGTGACTTAACAAGTGATCAAGCTTATACGGCATTTGACCAGAGATAAGTCCGGGTAAATCCATCGGACCCCATCATTAGGCTTCCTTAAAGATTGTGAGATAGCCAGTAGTAAGATTGAATTTGGTTGAGATGTCATCCCAGTAGCTACATTCAGCATTGATGTCTGCAGGCTCATTCATAACATATCCCTCCCAATCACATAAACTCCCATCTAGAGTACCGCGCATACACACGTTATCACAAGCTCCCGGGGCGTTTAGCAGGCAGGATCATTGGTCTTGCATTATGGATCATGGTTAGATAAGCTTAAACCATGAAAGAACTGACGTCAGCGATAACTTCACTTACACGCCGAACATGGCTGTCACTGGAAAACCACGAACAAGTCTCATATAGTACGAACAAGCCTGGCAGAACAGGTCAATTCTCAACAATCATTGTATTTTAAACACTTCAAAAAAGATGAACAATAAAAAAATCGGGGAACAAGCCCAGAACACCACCATGTTAACTACTAACAGCACAAGCCGCAAGGCATGGGGTAGCCATTGACAGTATATAAACCATTGAAAATACCCTACTGGAAGAATCAGAACGTTCACCATACAAGCAAAAACCTACAGACTTTTCTAAGCGATACGAGTCTTGCAACAACTAACTATTTTCTCAGACAAACCACCATAATCATCATCATGAGTTCTTCAGCCACTATCCAGGAGCCCAATCGGCTGTTTGCTCTCCCATCCGAGATCCTTTTCAATATTATGAAAGAGACTACACAGAAGGAAGAATGCTGGATCAACCTACTCACCAAAGGTAAGTCTCCCTGCGGCGCAACAACGGGCGCTTACAGTGTATTGGTCTACACAAAAGGCGGAGTCGCCCAAGGTCCCAGGACCTTTCCCTGTCACCACAAGTGCATATTCAAGCGCCCTGTCGCTGATGGCAAGATTGACGTCGAAGGCATCGCCAACAAGAATTTGGAGCTGAGTCTCCGAGCAAATCGCCTCAGGAGTCAGCTCAATGTCTACGAGCGTTCTCTCGACTCTGATCTTGTGGACAACGTGAGATCCATCTGTCTTCGCCTTCAAGATGAGGATATCACACCTGCAGAGTTACGACTCATGTGCCAACGTTTCCCCGTACTGTCTAGAGCCATCACGGAGGTGCTTCCATTTACCGATGCTGTCTATGGATGCCTTGACACAGTACGCCCATCCGAACCAAATCCTGGTGCTCGCGAGAAGCGACTGCTGCCGTCTGATGATATGTTTGAGTGCCAGCGCCTCAAACATGCCATGATTCGTTCTTCTCCATGGGAAGACCGCGCAGGCGATTTTATCGACCGGGTTCTTGTTGATGCGAACCCTTTAGCAGGCGCAAATCAGACTCTCATGATGCAGACCTACTTGCGCATGATCCTATCTGAGCGAAAGATCGAAGATGACATTGCTCTTCTCAATATAGATTGGTCTCTTTTGAGCGGTCTCGAAAGCTTCTGCTTTGACCTGAACACAGCCAGCTGGCGTAAATCGCTTAGGCAACTCAGGTCCATGCTCCTCAGCATGGGCAGACACCTGAAGCTCAAGACACTGGTTGTTCTTGATTTTGGTGAAGGTACTTTGACGGAACCCAACGTTATCGCTTCGCTCACGAGTTGTCTGCAGCCAGGCGGCGAGCTTCATCTCATTAGTTAGATCTTCTCGGCTGGTCCCTGAAGCTTCATCTATGAGAAGCCAGTTGATGGCATCTTTGCTAACAAAGATAAGTCAACCACAAGCCCCTATGATTTTCCCAGTGTCATTTGGCATTGATCTGAGATTTGATCGGATGCTCGATATCTGACAACCAAGTAAGTATTGCTAGAGTAGACTCCTGAATACACACACACGCACACACACATACACACACACAGTGTCAAAATATTAAGCCCCTTAACATGTTATTGGTGATGTAGCTCTAAAAACGTAAACTGAAATGTATCATAAAACTGAATTCTTGACCCAACGTTGCTCCCCTTGATTTATAATCCCTCAATTTGCCGTTTCCTAACCGTTATTGAACATGCATAACACTCCTCAGATCTATCACCCAGTCTTGTAAACACCACCGATGCGCCAAACATAAGAAAGCCCACCATTTTCCAAAGGGAAGCTGATTATTGGGCACAGACAAAATAAAAATCTATCGGAATAGACACAAGAGAGTTAACCACCCAGCCACCTTCTGCTCCCGCTCTCATAGTTGTAGTCAACACTCCACAAAGAATCCCACACAACCGATCTTCTCGTCGGGCTCTCGACTGAATCTTCTCTCTGCACGACGCTTCGGGGCTGCTAATAGAATATCAGCAACCCGTAATCACGGTCCAAAAAGGGCGTCGACGTTTCGTACCTCGTCCGCTTTGGCACCGCCACCTTGGGTCGATGACTCGTCCGAAGGCTGTCTGATTGGGCCGTCCACCCGCTGGTTCTTCTGTCCCAGGCTCGCGTTGGTAGATGTAAGATGCCCTCCTTGCGTTGGACTTGTGCCCGAGGGCGTGTCGGCGTTGTGCGCTCGGAGTGAATTCGTTTCGCTAGCCAAAGCACTATTCTTCAACAACGTTGTGCCGCCGAGTTGGAAAGGCAGGGCTTTCTTGGAGTTGGTACTGCTGCGCCTACTCTCAAGACTCTTGGACAGTGTCTTGTTAATACCTTCAATGCTTGTAACGCTTTCCCGGCTCTTACCCTTCCCACCCACACCATGGGCGTGGATGTTGGCTGTTGCCTCCACGGTATTAGCCGCGACAGTTGACTTGCCCATTCCAGGGGTTGAGGGCGCGCCAGGTTTGTCCTCCAAAGCATCGATTAGATACCAATGCAAACCATCCGACAGCTGGAATGGATTGTCGTTCTCCTCGTCGTTGATCGACTCCGTCTCGCTGCTTGGTTGAAGGCTCTTAGAAAGGTCGACGACTCGTTCTTGAATCCGTGAGATACGGGCAACAAGCCATTCGCGATGTCGTAGACGATGGGCATCTTGCTCTCGGAGGAAATAATGAGGGAAACCGACATTGAAAGCAGCCCATGCACCGGCTTGCTGGTTGCGAGTCGGAAGGAACAAGGCCAAGTCTCCCTCCCTGAAGTGCTTGAAAGCAATCTTCTCGTGCGAGTCTTTCTGCAAGATGTGTGCCCTCTCCCTGTAAGACCGAGCCTCCTTCTGCCATTTGCGAGCCATGTGTTCCACTTCCTTAATTCTGCGGTAAACAGTTTCGGAAAAGAGCTCCATGTCAAATTTGCCTAGGTTGTTCATGAACTCTTCGTATTTCTCATCTTCGGCCTGCATGTCGGAGTTGTTAAACCAATAGAGTAGTTCTAAATCGACACTATCGCCCAAGACACGACTAAGGGTTCCAGATTTGCGAATGGACGCGCTGGGATCGGTAGAATCGGCGAGGTTCTGGGCATTTCTCTCGGCGCGTGGTATTTTGTTAACAGTCATCTCTCCATCTTTCCTGGTAACAGCGTATCCCACACGTTCTAGCAGTCGGCACATACGGTCATTCTGAGAGTAGAGGCGCTGCGTTAGGTCCTTCGTCTTCTCGTCTCGATGTTCATAATGGCTGTTCATGTGCGATATCTTGCCCTGGAGAGATTCAACCTTCTCCTGGAACATCCGGAGCTCTTCTTCCAGGCTGCCAACGTGAGATTGCTTGGAGGCCACCTCTTCGGTCAAGGTCATGACCTTCTTCTCCTCATCCTCGAGTCGAGTCTGCAAAGCTTCAGGGCCAGTCTCGCCATCGCTGAGTTTAGCACGCAATTCCGTAAGTTGCTCCCTGCCATCGGCAAGTTCTTGTTCGAGAGCTGATACCTTTGCTTGTTCCTCAGCAATATTTTCGCGCAGATGAATCACGGTCATTTCATCCTCGGAAAGCTTGGCATCTTTCTGGGAGACCTGCTCTCGAAGTTCTGATATGGCCGAAGAGAAGTGCTCAACCTGAGTCTTTAGCAACTCGATGTCTGCTTCGGAATTCCGAGACTTTTCAACCAAGGTTCCAGCTTGCGTGAGTAGTAAGTTGGAAAGGTCCACAACGTTGTCTGGGATAGTACCATCGGGCGAGAGCTCACTGAAGAGCCTTGTCAAAGCTTGCCAATGGTCATCCAAAGCCTCCTCGGCAACACTTAGCTTTCTCGAGACGTTTTGTACCTCTTCCTGTGCGGACTGTATTTGCTGCTCGAGGGCCTCCTGTTGCTCTCTTTGGATTCTGGTTTCTTTGCGTAGAAACTCAACCTGCCCTTGCGCCTTGAGCGCGTCGTCTTGTCGCTGCTTGTTGACTTGTTCCAGCTCGGCTTCCAACTCTTCCACCCGTACGACCAACCCGGCTTTCTCGTGCTGCCTCGATTCATCGAATTGCTCGATTTCGTCTTCGGTATCTTCTAGGCGAGCCTTGAGTGTCTTGATTTCGATCTCCAGGTTCTTACGCTCTTCGACGAACTCGCGCTCAAGGGCCTCCATGTTCTCGAGTAGATCTTGTTTGGTAGTGTTAATTTCTGCCATTTGACCTTTCAAATCTTCATGCTGGGCCTTCAAGTCTTCGTGCTGACCTTTGACGTCTTCATGGTTATTTGATTGAGTCGTTAGCTCCTGCTGTAGATTGACTGATCGCTGTTTCTCTTCTCGCAGTTCGTTTTCGAGTTGAGTGATACGGCGCATCAAAGGGTCAATGCCTTCGGAAGATCGTCTGCGATCGTCGAAGCGGCTCGATCTAACCGAGGATGCTGAATTCACTCTCTCACGTTGCTGAGAACCTTGTGGTTGGAACAGGTTTCCGGGGCGGCTGGCTTGGCTCTGTCGGTGAAGTAAGTCTTCTAAACGACGGACTCGACTTTCGGCTGTCTTAAGCTTATTCTCCAGTTTCCCCTTATCTTCTTGTAGCGATTGCAGTAGATCGTCATCTCCTCGAATCATAAGCCCACTCCTGCCAAGTGCAGCCTCATGTATGCTCCCATTCTTGAAAGCCTTGAGTCGTTTGGACTGCTGCTTTGTTGGACTATCAAGCTCTTGTACAAGCTTTACTATGTCGTCCAAAACGGTCTGATCAACAGGTTGCTCTTGCAGTATCTGGATAAAATCTGTCAGATCCTCTTTGGTCAAGGCTGGCCAGGGTGTGTCTTCTCCGAGCAGGTTGACCTCGAGACCCATGACATTTGTATCTAAATCAGGACCGTACATGCTGCCAATCATTTTCTGCCACTTGCGTCGCCGTTTGGACTCTTCATCCTGGAACAGGGCCATTTCGTTTGCCAACGTGGAAGAGTCCGTTTTGACCTTATCAACCCATTCGCGGCGTCGGACTGCTTCTGCGACAAAAGCTGCATACATGTAGGGAAGTTGGTGGATGAGGCGAAGGTAGTCGAATGTCGTCATATCATCCTCGGATTGGTTCAGCACGTTGATCTGGCTTTTGACGTTGCTGTGCAGGGACGTAATCTCGGTGACATGGCGCATGAACTTTGCCGACTCCGAGGCGACCGAGTTGCGCGCATCGGTTCCATAATGGAGCAACTCTTCCATCTCTTTTACTCGCTTCTTTAGTGTTGGTACCAGATGCTCGGTATGCACCGAAGCCGTCTTGGAAGCTTGCGCCACGTCTCGCTGTGTGTTGCCGTATCCCAGTGCAGCTCTGTAGTCGGAATCCATCTGCTTCACCACTGCTTCGATATCTTCAAGAAGCTGGGCCGAGTCTGTGCTATGGCTGAGAGCAGAGCGGCTCATGAGTGTCTCGAAATTAGCGATTAGCGACTCCAAGCTTTGATACATCTGGGACGCTGTATTGCCGAGTTGATTTGCCTTATCGCTGAACCTTCGGTGAGCGGTCGGCGCCAGCTTCCCAGCCTTCTTCGCTGTGTCTAATTCGATAAGATCCTCCAGGGTTGGTCTGGCCTTGTTGATTTCCCGTCCAGTCATAAATTTGACCATGGAGGGTGAAACTGGTGTGCTCTTGGCGAGATCTAAATACTGCTCCCATCTCTCGACAAGGTTGCCGTGCTCTTCCAGTGCGGGTGCTACCCACTTCTTGAGGTCGTTGTACTTGGGCTCGATTTGTTTGATGCTGATTTCGAGGTTCGCAACAGCAGCATCCAGGCACTTGATAATAACATCTATTTCGCTGTATCGTGCCAGTGTAGCTGAGCTCATCTGGCCAGAATCTTCTACAAGACGCATGGCCCAGTTCCGGCGGTCTTTGTATAGTTCTTGCCATGATGTTATTGACTGTACATCGTCGATAGTGTTCGGCGCATTCGGAACGGCGTACCGCTTCGGTAGCGGTATTGGGGTGATGAGGTTCGTATTGCCGGGAGAGCTTATTCGGATATCGTAAACAAAGATCTCTTTCTGGAATACTGTTAGCGACGTTATGGGTCCGGTTGGGTACCTATCAAACCTCTGTATGTAAATTCGTAATCTTGACCGTCCGGCCATGAGGATTCAAGGCGACGATATGCTGTGGCGGGATTGAGGTTTTCTTGGAAACCCAAGTTTTGAGATCATCGAGGCTGTACTCAAGTTAGCTATCATGGCATAATAGCGGTACCGATAAGGCTTACATGGAGAACTGTGCGGTATCGACTTCCAGCCGCAGGCCCGTATGGGCTATCAACACCTGGAGAGCCATCCCGAGACATCTCCTGTTGGAAACAATGCCGCAGTTTGCGACCTACAAGAGAGAAGGGATGACCTCAATAGATGTATGTTGTGTCTACCAAAACTAAAATGTCGGAATGATGTTGAATGACTAGGTTTATAGGTACCTTCGCGTGACGAAGGATCCACAGAATCTCTCTGGGCATGATGAGAGCCTGGTGCTAGCGTGACCGGTGCCTTGTGACGGACACTTTTTTATTCGTGGGGCGCCACAGATTGACCGCCACAGATAATCACAGCCACAAACAACGACCATCAGGAAAGTCACAACGCGTATGTATTAGGCCAAGGCGTTTATATCATAACTAGGACAAGTCACCAGGGGAGAGGATAACCTGGCATTGAACTCAAGATCACGATGGAGGATAAAGGCGATACCCTCATGGTGAATGGCGACATTGAAACGTCTCACTTGCCCATGTCAGAAGATGAAGAGAAGATTCTCGCCCTATATGATCGAATACAAGAACTACAACTGGAAATTGCTATTATAAATGCCCAACAATCGCATCAGTCAGGTTTGTTTTTCCTCACAGCAATCTTGCCATAAATTCTTACAGTCTTTAGATGATACCGCTTTATTCACCGATGAAGAAACACAAAATGCACAATCAGACCTTCTGGAGACCAGAGCACAATATGTTCTCAGAAACGACGTGACGGAAGCCGTCGTGACAGCCAATCCTATACTCAAAGCTGTTCACAGCAACGCAGAAACAGCCCCTATCGAGCGGTATGTGCTTTGTCCTGGCGAATTGGCTATTTGCTAACATCCTTTAGTGAACTTTTGCCATTCATCGAGCGCAGAGATGAAGCATCGGTCTCAGTCGCAAGGCAGGCCTCTCAGACGAACGAGGTATGGAAGGCGTTGACGACGGCGCAAAGTGACACACTGCGGAAATCTCGAGAAAACGTCACTCTGGCAGCTGAACTGTTTGAGTTGGCAGATCAAGCAAAACTCAAGAAGAGAGTTCCCCCAAACAACTCGAAGATGATGGAAGAGCAGAAGAGGCTCGAGGCGGAGGTCAAGGCTAGCAAACAAAAATGGCGGGTCATGAAAGGTGTGGCCGGAGGTATAATAGTTGGTAGCGGCGTTGACTGGGTCCAAGACGATGAGCTGCGGGACGTTGTACTCGATCCCGAGACTGATGAATGATCTCACTCGGTAATTACACCCTTTTCAAAGTACCAACCACCAGCTGTCTACATGCGCTTTACTATGAGTTGACCATCTCCTTGTCGATGATCCTACCGCACGGCACGAAGGTCAACACCCGTCTTGACCAGGACGGGCTTACAAGAGCTCTCGACGTGGAGACGATAGGTGTCTTGGGGAGAAAGCAATCAAGACTCCCTCGGCTCATCAGCTAGGTTTTGCAACTAGCGATGCGCCTTTGCAGCTGTCCCTGGAAGAGCATGCAGGTGCTGGGTCTCGAGCTTCTCTCTAGCCTTCGTCCTCGTCTCAAGCTCCAACAATTCGCCAACAGCCGAATCTCATGATCTCATTCATCAGAGAATCCCGATAGGGTTTAGTAGAAGTAAGGAGCTATGACCATCAGTCTGTCTGGATATACACGTGATATCTCTTGGCAATTTTGAGATGAAACAAGAGGATAGAGCATGACAATAAAACAAAAAAGATTAGCTGCGGCTATTTTCTCGATAGTCCTTCTGAATTTGCCTTGTTCTGGACCAGATCGACACTTGAAAAAAGGGTGCGTTTATTGACTACAGCACGAAGGACTTGTATTGGGCAGCCCTTGGGTGATTTTCGCAAAAGAAAAATGGAAATAAAATGATGAAGCAACATGATCATTCATTCTTAGAAAATAAAAGGGAAATTTGGCATTCATTTTCCAGGAAACATTTATCAATAAAAAGCACAAAAATACTGTTGCTGGGCGGGCATGTCCCGAGAGGTACTCATTTAGTTACCTCATCGGGAATGAATATCGCGATACGTGATGGTTTTGCGTCAGAAAAAGCAGAGCGAGACCCAAATAAGATTACTAAGTCAAAAGCATAAATAACGTGAAAACCAGGTGGCAGGAAAACAAGCAAGAAGAGCGAGTGGAGAGGAACAGAGAGATTTGGCTTGGGCGGGGGACCGCTCAGCTCCCTGTTCTGAGCTCTGGCGTGAGCCCAGAGTCGGCTCGGCGTCGAGGTACAGCACAGTATCAGGTGCCAGGAGGACTACATGACCACCTAAAGACAGGTGTGTCGCGTACCCGCTGCAAGTCTCTACTGGTACCTCTCTCGAGGGCCACTTACGGCGTGTCTTTGCACATTGTTTTGGTCCGGCGCGACCAGACATGCTCGGCAAAGCCGCCATCACCGGGCGCTTTTGCTTGCCTGCCCTGCCTGGTCTCTCTCTCTCTGCGACTAGGCGCTGTCGACTGTCCCCGTTTACACCAACAGGGCTTCTCGCCCGACTCGTGGTACCCGCCATGTCCGCAAATGGAGTATGCATCACCATGTACCTTTTGCCCGCATCATTGTGACTTTCGCTTGCTTTGACCTGTCTTTTCCCGCTTGGTATGGTTTTAGCAAAGGTATCCATGACCTTGATGTGTAGTATCAGCACTGATCGCTGCTCGATGATGCGCCTATGAACAATAGTACAGATTTTTACTCAGCTGCAATGCCAGTTGAAAAAAGCACCGCGGTGATACACGGGTGCACAGCACCAGTCGAGCCAGTCTTTCTCTGCCGAAGCTAGGACCCCGTTGTCTTTGCACTCGAGCGAGCAGAATGATGGGAGACGACGGTAACTTTGCCCGGGCCTAGACTCAAACAACCAACTAAAAGGCGTACCTTGTAGTCAGATCCCAACTGGTGCATACCAAGCATATGCTAGTAGAGGACAGTGAAAGTGAGATGCGGGATAGGAAGGAGGGTATCGGGATATTGACTCCTTACGTTCGGTCGAGGCAGGAAAGTAACAAGCAGAAGCACAAAGGGATGAAAATGCGAGGGGTCAAACAGTTGGTCTTGTGAGGATACGCATAAGCAGGTACCTATACGTACGATTTTCGTATGACAGTACTTGATGATCACGCACGGCTAAAGTACTGCACTCCGCCGCACATCATTGCACCAGTCAACAGTTAAAAGTGGTCTAGAACTGATGGCAGGTCCGGCGTTGATCAAGAAACGCCTGGTGACTGGATATGAGAAATGAACAAACCAAGAAGCTATTGGGAATAGTCAGAGCAGGTCGCCTGGCAACCATGGTGAGTGAGTTAGGTTCCAGCTATACCAATGTCATTCTCGACCGTCAGAGTCGTGCAAGTGATACCATTGTCTCAAGGTAACGAATTAGTTAGTGCCGAACTGAGTGTGATGCACGCTTGAATGGTGCATCAGTCGGAGTTTGTATGGCAGGGGTGAGGGATAGTGAAGTAAAACACAGCCCGAGATTGTCTTAGGCACAGGTAGGATAGTTAGCGCTGGGGTTTTGGAGGACAATCCCTCCCAAGCCCGGATAACGAACGAGTTGTGAATAAGAGACGAACCCGGAAACGGGCCATTGCATTCGGTTGCCCGGTCGTTGGTGTAGTCAGTCAATGCTCGTGGAGCGATAATTGGACCCTTTCCCAACCACAAGTTGTGCTCACTGCTGAAACGTGTGATGCTGATGCTGATGCTGGATGCGCCAGAACAAGCAAATTTTGAATTAGTTAGTTGGACTTTAAGACAAGTATCCAATTGACATCTGACTGAGGTATTGCGTTTTGTATAGAGATTCGAGAGGTCCGATCATGGTAGCAATTGCTATTCAACATAGGTACATACAGAAAGAAGTCTTTCGTCTCGTCGTGGTAAGTTTGCGTGCATCGCGGAAGTGCTAGTCGCCTTTTTAGCGAATCATCTCTCACGAAAGCTCGACATTACATCAATAAAATCCAACGCCCTTGAACAGGCAAAAGAAGAAAGGAATAAAGAAAGACGAATGCAGTGTACATAGCGTATCAGCTGAAAAGGCTTTATGCGTCGTATGATGTTAATTGCGTGTGTAATTCTGGATAGTCCTGCCAATATACTCTGGTGGAATGGGTTTGGGGAATCGATATCCGTATTGAGTAGGAAGCGTTGGTGTTGTACGCGGTTGGCATCAAATTGGTGTGGCACAAGTAACAAACCTAGGAGAGAGAAGGGCAAAGGGGCAGGGAGGAGGGTGTCAGTAGCGGAGCATAATGGTAATGGTGAGGTGAGCGCGACTACAAGTCCGAGATTGATTGATGAAGCATAGCGGCCTCAGAGAGGTGGAGGTGGAGAGGTGGATGGGCATGGACATGGACCGGAGGGGACTAGGTACAGTAGGAAGAAAGAGGAGACGATGTGAAGCCAAAAAAGAAACATTGACTCCGACTCAAACTCGACAAGAGATGATAGAGACATGGACAAGCAGGGGATAAGAAGAGCCAAGGGAACAAGGGAAAAAGTCACTGTTTCACACAGTAAAGTAAACCCGCTGGATTGAGCCAGTTGACTGGGCAGAAACAACGAATAACGGGTATAATAGTAAAATACGGCACAGAAGGGAAAGAGAGTGCTCATCAGAGCAGAGTGGCTAGTTGGACGGGCGTGATTTGTTAGGAGTGACCAGAGTAAAAAAGAGGTGCTATGTACCATAATCAAAGGCAGAGGGGCTTGCGACTGCCTCCTAGAGTCGCAAGTATACTGTGCGAATAAAGACGGCTGTGTCGCGGTACAAGAGCTTTGTACTGTACCTCGGCGCGGCGGGCTGCGTGCGGCTTGTACCCGTACAGTACCATACAACAATAGCAACAGAACCACTCGCTTACACGCTGGTGAGTGGTCAGAGGCAGGTGCTCCTGAGGAGCTTGGATGACGGGGCTTGGACGGAGTCCTGGTCGTCTCCCCTAGTAGCAGGCCCAGAGGTAGAAATTGGCCCCAGGCAGGTGCGGTACAGGTACGGGTAACGGATACATCTCAAACTCAAGACTGCTGCGACAGTACTAGTGCAAGTGCAGCTCCAAGCACACGCACCGCAGAGCAACACGCACCGCACTGCACCCAATTTTCCTAGAGGGGGAAGGGAAGGGTAAGGAGAAGGAGAAGGAGTGGAATAAAAAAAAAGGGAAGGGGGGCACCAAGAGGCAAGCTCACCCAAGCCAGCCTACCAGCCCATTGCATAACAGTCCAAGTCTGGTAGCTGGGCAGGCCGCGTTCCCTCCCCACGCACAATCACTCCCCCATAGTAAAAAGGCTGCCTTGGCCCTCCCCATACATTCTTTCTCACTCTCTTTTCTCCCATACAATTCTCCCACCCAAATTCGTCTCTACACTCAACACGCCTCAATACGTCTTTGTGGTGAGTAACCTCCCGTTCTATACTTCAAGAGCCACCACTTTTTTCTTTTTCTTTCGCATTCAACCTTTGCGCCTGTCCACGCTTTGAGCTTTTTTAATTGTTTTCGAACCTCGTTCACTGTTAAAAAGCCCATCGCAAGTTCAAGCTGCATCGTGCTGTCTATCGCATCATCATCACCCATACATTGCTGGTCGCGCAATAGCTTAACACTTTAGCTAACAGAAGCGCATTACAGACTACATCAACACCACAAATCCCTTTCTTCTAAATTCATCCCTCAGGTACGCGCAAACCCTCCATACACCATTTTCCTGCCTATTTACGCGCATTTCTACGCGTTGGAAAGCGCAATCGCTTTTGCGCCTCGCCACTTTACCCTCACCCATATTGCTCACAGCCCAGCTTCGAGCTAGCTTGAGCTACCCCTCCATCGTTGCTGGCACCGCATTTCACATTGCGATTTTTTGTCGACGTCGGTGCTTTTCCCGTTGCACACACTATCAGCCGGCCAAGTCTTGTCAGATCAGTTACTCATACTCATTCACAGAACACAATCAAAATGCCTAAGGCTGCTGCTCCCGCCAAGCGTGCGACCAGAACTAAGCGGGCCAAGAAGGGTAAGTCGAAACATTTCCCACGCGCTCGTGTCAGCAATCGCACTTTGTATTGTGTCTTTCCGTCGCACACGTCGCGGTCTTTAGAGTATCGAGCACAGCTAACAGTAACAGACCCCAACGCTCCCAAGCGCGGCCTGTCTGCCTATATGTTCTTTGCCAACGAACAGCGTGAGAACGTCCGTGAGGAGAACCCTGGTATCTCTTTCGGTCAAGTCGGCAAGCTCCTCGGTGAGCGATGGAAGGCCCTCAACGAGAAGCAACGTGCTCCCTACGAGGCTAAGGCTGCCGCTGATAAGAAGCGGTATGAGGACGAGAAGCAGGCCTACAATGTAAGTTGATATTGTGAAACGCTTCAGCATATAAATACTAACAACATATCAAGGCCGATCAGGAAGAAGAGGAGTCTTCTTAGAATGGAGCCTCCGATGTCAAACCCAAGCGTCGCTCGCAGAAGAAGTCTGAATCGGATTAGTCCCAGCACCAGCGCCGTGTTGTAGATTCTGGCCAGGAAGTCCTTCCTCTTTGCATTTTGGTCTGGGCGGTGTTGTATGATGGCACAGGAAGAGTGCCTTGTTTTTTACTAGGAATTTTCTCGGGTTAAGGCCGTCCCCGATGTTATGATCTTGAGGGCGATCGATTGAGCTACTGGCTTCTATTTCAGTGTCCTTGGCCATGAGAAACAGATCGTGAACTCGAGGATCATGGGACGAGGAAACGCAATGCTTGTACAATTAAGGGAACTCCGACCCAAATAATCGAAACTACGAAAACATAAACGTCATCTACCATTTTACCACGCATTGTGTACTCATTTCATAAGGCTAGCAGCCGTGAATCACCAATTGGAAGCTCAAACTTAAATGATGAGGAGGCTTGTAGGCCGTTTGAGGCGCGAGCTCTCCCTGTTCGATGAAAGTGGCTGATAGTGGCTAGTAATGAAGTAGAGTGTATGTGAAGAACCCTTGGATTCGTGACGTTTGATTTCTATGTAATGAAAAGGCTGTTCAAGCCCATCATTTTTACTTGGTCAACATGACTCAGTCTTGATCAGGGCAAGATAGTAAGTATCTCTTCCCAGTCATTCTCGCCTGATAAGTATCTATGGCCAGGCAGGGAAGGCGAGGGGAAAAGTCTGGCCCAACCAAGCTGAAAGCCTCACCTGTTCTCTTATCATCCAGATCTTACGGTACTTGTTTCCTGTCAGTCAAAAAGACCTGAACCATTGTTACTGTCACCCACAGTGTCCAGACCAGCAAGCCAAGTTGCGATGCTTGCCCTAAATAGAAGACGATGGGACAATGTTATATACGTTTACACATGTACGAAAAGTCCTAAAACGAAATGTACAACCTCGTGCAGACTATTCAAGACTGGTATCAAGGTCCTGTCCTGCTGAGCCTCATCCCCAACGGCTGTTGGGGTGGAGTACAAACAACATTGAGAGGATGAGCACAAGGTCATGCCATACTAGGTAACTTGGGTAGGTCTGACTATAACTAGAACTAGAACTAGAACTAGAACGAGGAGGGAAATACGGTATACCCCAGCACGAACGTCGTTTTGAAGCTACTACTTCGTTCTTCACCTTCTCGCAATCTCCAGCATCATCAGATTTTCCCCACACGAAGTCCACATCCCGCGGACGCATGGCAAGGGTCGCCGACGTAGCAACACGTCGCATCTCAACTGTCACTGGACAGAGCAGTACAGCTGCTCTTCTCTGGGAATGGTCGCCTTGACTGGTGCGAGTGCCCACTCATTCCCGTCCTAATCCAGTTCAATCGATGCCCCCCGAATATCTCCTCATGCATTGGCCTGGCGTCATGTCCCAGTGCGCTTGCTATCGTGGCAACGCCTGAGAAGTTGATTCAGGCTGGAGCCCAAATCTTGAGTTGACGGATACACACCCAATGCCACGCTCGCTAAGGACAAACATCTCCTCTCGTTGGTGTAATTGTCTCAATGAAACCCAAGTTGACAGTGTTGATCCTGCAGACTTATGTACAATGCGAGCGGCATCTGACCATCAGGTGGACCAAGACCCCCCCGGACTTGAGGCCTGGCTTTAGTTGAGGCGACGACAGGTCGATGACCCCCAAGAGTGTCGAATATTACGTGCATCGACCTGATGGGCTCACTCAAGGCTCAGAGCGAGAACCGTGCACCAACCACGTCAGGGAAGGTCGTGTGTATGGCTAGACTGGTGCTGGTGCACCTCTCGATGGTGTTGAACAATTGCCCGGATCGGATCACACGTTATGGACGGTTTGCATACCCGTCGTCCCCTCTTCTACCATTATTAACCAAGGATCTCTCATCAAGTCTTGAATCTATTCCTAGTCTCTCATCCAATTCAAGATCTCGCAATTGATCACCATCGTCGGTTATCTATACTTTTCTTAATATCATCAATTCAGAATACCTCCACCAGTACTATCCGCTACTCCACACTCTTCACCGTACACGTTGGCTCGATCGACAACTTCCATTGACACGACTGATCTTGGCGGGCTGCAAGGGTGAGGGCAGAAGCAAGATAATAACAAGACCAATCGTGGTCTCTCTCGTTATGTGATGAAACAGAGACGCCCAGTTGTATACGCATTCTATCTCTCATGATGGAGATGGTTCTTGGTGATCAACTTGAGCTTCACCTGCTTCAAGGCTGTTGCTTGGAGGGAGAAAGGGCCGATCTTGTTGCACTTCAGTTGCAGGGACTTCACAATGTCTTGCCCGATGGCAACCACGCTCATCTCATGATGACAATCGAAGAGATTAGAGCCTCTAGCCAATTGCTCTTTGAATTACCTGAGCACTGCAAGGTCCATTTCTCTCGCGTTCCTATCGTGCTCGATTATCTCGAGATTCTCCTTCCTTGCCTATCGAGATCGTTAAGAGACATCACTACATTCTACGAAGACCGGTCTCAGACTAGAGAGAACCGTTGGCGAAAGATGTATCATTCCATGACTGATGAAGCTGGAGGTCTCTCGCTCCCCCAACGGTTTATTCTTTATAATCGTTTCCTGACTCTGCTACGAGAATTGTTGACAAGGTTAGCCTGACATTGCAAGGTCATCTCCAAGGTTGCAACTAATAACCATCGATAGATCACTGAGCTTCGACTTTAACACGATGGAAACCACCCGAGTTCAGCTAATGGAGCTCAGAGAAGCCCGAAACATCCGTGAGAACATCGGCACCGGTTTCATCAATGTAGAGCTAATGAGCAACAGCACCTCCCCCTATTCGTCTAAACTCTACTTCTCAACTCGATTCTGTGCTAGACGATGATTCGAGCACCATAGCGGTAAGCCAAGTCAACGCAATGTCCTTGAATGGTTTCTCATAAATTCAATAGAACATACATTGGTCTGAAAAGATCTTCTCCCTACCACTGCCATCTCGAACTCCACTCAAACACCAGCAGCCGTGAGTTTCCCATACCTCGCCTCACTCTTCATACATCCTCAACAATCTATAGGTCCAAGGCATGGGGTCCGCTTGTTCCCTGGGAACAAATCCAGATGCCTAGCGATGCAAAAATTCTATTTATGCGGTAAGGCCAAAATGCAGCTGATAGATATTGGCCTCCGACTAACAAAAACAGATCCTTCAATGAGCGCCAAATAACTTTGGTGGTGTATGAAAGTGCACGGGACAACTGCCCCTACTTTCTCCTACGAACGTTCCACATGGGCACACCTTGGTTCTCGCTTCGTGGGGCACATGAGCTTGTTGTCGATCGCAACGGAAGTTGTCTTCAATTCTGGCGATGGAGCGAGAGCGACCGATGCACCAAGAGGTGGGCGACCCTTTGCTTCCTGACATGGGAAGGTGAGTTGAATATCCCTGAGGCATACATCTAGTAGACCGACATGCTAATTTATTTAGAAATGGTCTTGGTATATTGCTGCTTTCTGTCATTCAAGACTCGTGACAGCCAAACTCTTCGAATGGCGGCAAACGAAGACCTCAGTCTTTGGGGTGAACGCAAGTTATTCCAAGCGTAAGTCCCAGATCCAATACTTTGTCGATTCATACTGATTTAATTAGCCGAATTGTGGATGACAATTTTATGCATTCTCTTATTGTCTATGAGGACTTTGTCTCCAAGGGTCTCCGTCTTCACGCTGCAGTCTGGGAAGGGGATCTACGGCAGTGTCCTGTCTGGACAGCATTCGGTATGTCGAGACTTTAGCTTTTGCATAAACATTACTAACAAGAGTCTTCAGTCACACATCAATCTGCTTCGTCGAGATGGATCAAGAGAGTCAGCAAAACCAGAGTCCGCTTAGCCGACATTCATCTCTACGTCTTTTGCCAGGAATACCGTCAGCAGAACCAACGGATCAACCGTTCTGGAGCCTTTGAAATTAAGTTTGTCAGTGAAGAGGGTAAGTTGTTTTATCCCGTCGATAACGGTGCAGGGGCTGACGTTTATCTACAGCGGCCAAACGGTTCAGAGATATATTTGCCCCCTCGTTTACGGACGAGAGCACGACGACCGATACAACGGCCTGACGACTAAAGATAACCTCCTCACGATTCGGGCATAAACTAACTTCACGATCTCGTGCCCGTTTCAACTATTCTACACCTCATTTGTTCCATTATTCGTAGCCATTTGAACCCGGTTTATGCTTTTCCAGCGACGGCGTCCCATGAGAAAAATAACGACTCATGAATAACGACTTTCATTTTTTTTTGGTAATAAATCCCCAGTGACAGGAAACAGAATGTAAGATACTTAGCATGGCCAGTTTGTCATTAGGGTTAGTTGGTGGGCTCGTCTCGAGTTTTCAACATAACAATATTAAGAATGTTTTATAATGTAGTACTAATTCATGCTACTACTGTGCCTGCTCCTTCTTCTCAAAACACATCAATTGTTGACTGATTGGGTTGCTTGGTTGGTAGTTGGTAGTTTTAAGAACGCTCAATTTTCAATACTGTTGTACTCAGTAATAATCTCAGAATCTCAGAATTATCGTATGCTTGCATCCATCTCTTAAGTTCTTAGTCCAAACACCACACATCGTGTTGCTTATTTAGGTCTTGACATCGGGCTCGTCACGGCCGACGTGCTCCTTGAACTTGAGGAGCTCAGTGGCAAACTTGACCTCCTCCTTCAGGAAGTCTTGAGCATCAAGCTCGTACTTTGAGGGGTCGCTGGTGTGCTGCTCAATGTACAGGCGGATGGTAGCTCCAGATGAGCCAGTACCAGAGAGTCGGACAACGATACGGCTGCCGGAGGAGAAGCCGGCGTACAGACCCTGCTTGGAGGCAACGGAGCCATCGAGGTCGGTGTATGAGAAGTTGCCAGCCTTCGTAACCTTGCGTCCTAGAATGAGTTAGCCTATGTCCTTGTATTAGATAGTAATGGTACGCACCCTCAATAGTGCTGCCGACAAAGTTAGAGTCAGCAACAAGCTTCTCTAGCTCGCCAATAACCTTGTTGGCACCCTCTGAGTCGACATCCTCATAGTCGTAACGGGTGAAGAAAGTACGTCCGTACTTGGTCCAGAACTCCTTCTGGATCTCCTTGATCGAGGGGGTGACCTCGGGGTTCTGGATACCAACACCAGCGATGATGTTGAGCCAAGCGATAACGGCCCACAGACCATCCTTCTCGCGAATGTGGTCACTGCCAGTACCAAAACTCTCCTCACCGCAGATGGAGAGCTTCTTGGCGTCGAAGAGAGCGCAGAAGAACTTCCAGCCGGTGGGCACCTCGTAACAGTCGAGACCCTGGGCCTTGGCGACGAGGTCGACGGCACCGCTGGTGGGCATGGAGCGAGCGAGACCGTTGACACCGTTCTTCTTGAAGTAAGGGATGAGGTGGGCGTAGTGGGCGATGATGGCGAGAGAGTCACCAGGGGAGACGAAAGCGTTGGCGCCGTAGATCATGTTTCGGTCACCATCACCATCAGAAGCGGCACCAAAGGGAATGTTGTGCTTATCGACAACCTCGACCAGAGAGTGAGCGTAGGTAAGGTTAGGGTCGGGGTGGCCACCGTTGAAGTCGGGGCTGGGGATGCAGTTCTGTGTGGAGTTGCTCAATCCAAGCTCCTGCTCGAAGATGGCCTTTCCGTAGGGGCCAGTGACACCGTGGAGACCGTCGAAGAGGACTTTGAAGTCGGGGTGGCTGGAGAAGAACTTCTTGATCAGGTCAAAGTCGAAGATGTCTTTAAGCATGGCAACGTAGTCGGCAGTGCTGTCGATAACCTCGACCTCGAGGGCGCCGTAGGTCTGAGTGCCAACAGTGGTGATGTCGACATCGGGAATGTCGGCAATCTTGTATGAGGTCAAAGTCTTGGAGAACTCGTAAATCTTGTTTGTAACGGACTCGGGGGCAGGGCCACCGTTGGCAAGGTTGTACTTGATACCGAAGTCGTTCTTGGGGCCTGTCGAGGGTCAGATTATGTACATGGTGCGGGTATAAGCCCGGGGATATATGGTTGAACTCACCACCAGGGTTGTGGCTGGCAGTCAGGAGGATACCTCCAGTAGCCTTGCGGATGCGGATTACATGGCTGGCAGCAGGAGTAGAGAGGATACCATTCTGGCCGATGATAAGCTTCTTGACTCCGTATGCGGCACCAATCTTGGCAATGAGCTGGATGGCCTCGGGGTTGAAGTAGCGACCGTCACCACCAATGACGAGGTTGGAGCCTATAATTGGGTTAGATCATTTCTTGTTTTGCTGTAGAGGGAGTAGCGGCATACCCTCGACGCCCTCAGGGATGGACAGCAGGATGCTGGTGATGAAGGCCTCGCTGTAGTGAGGCTGCTGGAAGACGACGACCTTCTTTCGAAGACCAGAACTGTTGGTGTATGTTAGTAGAGCTTCAATGGGTTGATGAATGAATAAGGAGTTCCTCGCTAGCTCCCAGGGCAGTGGGGGAGCACGACAGGAAGATCATCCAGGTTCAAGGTCAGAGTAAACTTACGTTCCGGGCTTCTGGTCCTGGAAGGGCTTGAACTCAACGGTTTGAACACCCATGATTGTTTGATATGGTAGAGTAGAGGGAATGAGGGAGAAGAGTATGACCTTTCTTTTGGAAAGATTTGTTGAGAAAGAGAAAAGGAGGAGAAAAGAGAAGCGAAGGTAGCGGTAGAGGATGTCGAGACGAGAGACGGGGACTGAGACAAAAAGAGGGGAGCTACAGGGAGGGAGGGAGCTCTCTGGTGGGGTAAACGAGATGATATCACTCAAGCTAATGGAGGGGCAGCACAATTGATACTGTGCTTGTAGGGATATACTTCTAGTCAAGTACAGTGTCTACAGTGTCTGGATATTTCGTTGAGATGCGATATTCTCGCGTAAATATGAGCGAGGTAGAGCTCATGATGGAAGCTGGTGGATATGATGAGCAATAGAGGTAGCTAAGCTAGGTACTATTAGCAACTGTCCAGTTGAGATATTGACAAGGCTGGCCACAAAGACAACAAGAGGAGCTAAAGCTAGAGCTAGAGCTTACAACATAGAGCTATTGCTTTCCAAGTAGCTGCCAAGTTTAGTAGCTCAATCATGACACTTGGGTCCGTCACATCTTTAATTCACAACCCACCTCTCTCAGAACCTGATATCAATTCAAAACTATTGCTTCCCCTTGTTGGGCTTGTTCTTAGCAGGCACAACATCAAATGTCGGCCTAAAGATAACCTCCCTGTAATACTTTGCTTCCTCGATACTCTCAAGAATATCATCCCTCGCCTTGTGCAGACCCTTCTTATTGGGAACCTTGTTCACAATCCTCTTGGCCGCCCAGCGTCTCGCAGCCTCCTTGATAGAGCTGACATCCAGAATTCTGTGGTGCAGGTGTCTCATCACACGCTTGTAGGGCTCTCGCCTCAGAAACGCCCTGTCGCAGTGCACGCTGTTGCCTGCGAGGAGGCCACGCTTACGCTCGGGGATAAATCGCGTGATGTACTCGTAGAGGGCATCGGCGGCTTGCTCTGGAGTAGTCGTCGACTCAAGAACAGCGGCGGTGAGGCCAGATTCTGCGTGTGTCTTTGTGCACCACTCATCCATCTGGTCAAGACGAGACTGGGGGAAGTGGATGATGGCGTGAAAGCCCTCTTCGTCGAGAATCTCAAGGTTTCCCGTTGTGATGATGCAGTAGATCTCTATGATTTCATCATTGTCCTGGTCGAGACCAGTCATCTGTTGATAGAGTCAGCTTAAAGCCGTTCATTATACAACGTAACACGGCATACCCTACCTCACAGTCGATCCATACAAGAGGATCATCGCAAGCACTCTTTGTCTGGTTATCAGCCTGACCTTCTGCAGCCGTAGACATTGTTGCAATATTTTGGATGGTTGCAATGTAACGTTGAAGTCCAAGAGCTGCTGGCTTTTCTCATGAAAGCATCAGAGAAAGCATATCTTCACTAAGGTTTAGTAATTATTTAGTGGGGTTAAAGATGGGAACCACCCAACTGCAATTCACTTTAGTTAGTACATGCAGTGAATCAATGCACTGAGACGTGGTACATATTAATACATTCTATCCCATTGGCCACCTATCTCAACTTCAACAACACGATATACCTATACAAAAACAATTGCAACAATTAAATGTTACGTTCTACTACATTATATCTCTTTTATTTCAGATCGATCGTTGCCTAGCTGTATATTCTCGCTGCCTAACTTTCTACCAATCATACTCTAAAGTGGTGTCTCGTAGTGGCATCAGATACTCAACTTGACCCTCCACAAAAGATATATAACTTGGCTTTCTTAACTCGTACAACATCAAACGTCACATTGGCTCGAATACACTATACAATCTTACTACCTATACTTTCATTATGTCGACGTTAGTAAACAACCTCTTGTCAAAGCTCACGACAGAAGAAAATGGAGACACAAAGTCACAACCCCAACCACCTCCCAAGCCAGAAATGTCCGAGACACCACCTCGCTTTCTCATAATAGGCGCAGGATCACGAGGGCAAAATTACGCTGCTGCCATTGACAGCGTCTCCAATGGCGTGGTCGCCGCTGTTGCTGAACCCCTCAAGTTCAAGCGCGAGTCCCTTGGCCGAGATCACATCTGGGGCAATGGTTCCCCAAAAGAAGGTCAATCGTTCCATGACTGGCGAGACTTTCTTGCATACGAACAAGATCGCCGAAGGAGAGTCGCTGCTGGAGATGAGAATGTTCCAGAAGGCGTCGACGGTGTCTTTGTTTGTGTTCTAGACGAGATGCACCGTGAGGTTATTGTTGGCCTTGCACCGCTCGAATTACACACCATGTGCGAAAAGCCTCTTGCCTGCTCTCTCCAAGACTGCGTCGACATGTACAAAGCCATGCGGCCTTATCAACCCTCAAAGGTATTCTCTATAGGTCACGTACTGCGCTACAGCCCTCACAACATCATGCTACGCAAGCTCCTCGTTGAGGACCGTGTCATTGGCGATATATCAAGTGCAGCTCACACTGAACCTGTGGGGTACTGGCACTTCTCTCATTCATACGTTAGGGGAAACTGGCGGAATGAAAACACCACTGCCCCGTCACTCCTGACAAAGAGTTGTCATGACATCGACTTGTTGCTCTGGCTGCTTTGCTCTCCAGAAAAGGCCGGTCAAGGAGAGCCTCATATTCCTGCAACAGTGGCTTCCTCTGGCGGCCTTCATCTGTTCAAGAAGAGTAGAAAGCCCAAGGCAGCAGGGTCAGCAACAAACTGCACAAAGTGCCCCCTTGGAGACGAAGGCTGCAAGTTCTCGGCAAAGAACATATACCTCGGTCCCAAGCTCAAAGGACTACAGTCCGGCAACACTGGATGGCCCGTCAGTATCGTCGTCCACGATATCGAGGACTACCCATCTCAAGAAGAAAAAGAGGAGCAAGTCATGAAGGCCCTCGTGGAAGACTATGACGAGTCGACGCCCAAGTCTGAGGTCCAGTCCAGGAACTGGTTCGGTCGTTGCGTCTTTGAAGCAGATAACAACGTCTGCGACGACCAGTTTGTCACAATCACCTGGCCTGAGTCCACCCAGCCGGCAAAGACAGCGACTCTACATATGGTTGCCCAAACAACCAAGATCTGCGAGCGATATTCTCACTTTTACGGCGAGCACGGCGAGGTCTACGCCGACTCGCGACGCATCGTAGTTGAAGACTTCAATACGGGCGAAACAAAGACTTACCACCCCCGTGTTGAAGACCTTGGTCATGGTGGAGGAGACTTGGGTCTTACACGCCAGTTTGTCATGGCGTGTGATCGTGTCAAGAATCATGGCTGGGAGGCTCCTCGTGCGCAGGATGAGTTCATTGGATGCACTCTCGATGACGTACTGCGAAGCCACGCCATGGTCTTTGCAGCTGAGGAAGCGAGACTCGGCCGAAAAGTCCTTGACTGGGAAGAATGGTGGGACAAGGCTCTTGGAAAGCAATTGGGGCTGAACGGGCATGCATGAGCGTTGTCTTGGCTATGACGGCGGTGCGTTTCCTGGGGTGAGATTATTGGGCACGTTCATAAGTACAAGTAATATCATTGTCACAGGTTAGTTCATATCGCTGGTGCAGATTGCGGCATTATCATATTTTAAATTCATCAGTAAAATAACCCAATT